>NW_024376684.1:0-32161 GCF_016808335.1 Panicum virgatum
GATCGGATGACTTCGTCGCGAAAAATTCCGATGCAACTTCGTGGCACGAACTTTTGCACTAGTTCGGCCCGTTTTGCACCAAGTTCCGTAAGGCAACCAAACGTCTCAAATGCACCCAATAGTATGGAACGCACTAAAACATCAGTTTAGGGTCCTATAAGGTGGATCGTGTGCGTTCGCTGTAAAAATTCTGAAGCGACTCGTGGCACGAACTTTTGCACTAGTTCGGCCCGTTTTGAACCGAGTTCCGTAAGGCAACCAACGGTCCCAAATGCACCCAAATAGTACGAAACACACCAAAACATCAGTTTAGGGTCTAATGGGGTGGACGGGTGGTTCGTTGTGAAAAATTTCGACTCGACTTCGTGGCACGAACTTTTGCACTAGTTCGGCCCGTTTGCACCGAGTTTCGTAAGCAACCAAACGGTCCCAAATGCACCCAAATAGTATGAACACACAAAAATCAGTTAAGGGTCTAATGGGTGGATCGGTGTGTTCGCTCTGAAAAATTCTGACGCGACTTTCGTGGCACAAACTTTTGCACTAGTTTCGGCCCGTTTTTGCACGAGTTCCGTAAGGCAACGAACGGTCCCAAATGCACCCCAGGAAGTACAAAATGCTCCAAAACATTATTTTAGGGTCCAATGGGGTGGATCGGGTGTGTTCGTTGCGAAAAATTCCGACGCGACTTCGTGGCACGACGAACTTTTGACTAGTTCGGCCCCGCTTTAACCGGTTTGTAAGGCAACCAAATGGTCCCTAGTATGAAATGCACCAAAACGTCAGTTAGGGTCCAATGGGGTGGATCGGGGCGTTTGCGCAAAAAAATCCGAAGCGATTTCGTGGCACGAACTTTTGGCACTAGTTCGGCCCGTTTTGCACCGAGTTTCGTAGGCAACCGAACGATCCCTAATGACCCAAATAGTATGAAACGCACCAAAACGTTCAGTTTAGGGTCCAATGGGGTGGATCGGGTGTGTCCTTGCGAAAAATTCCGACGTGACTTCGTCGCACGAACTTTTGCACTAGTTCGCTAATTTGCACAGTGTTCTAAGGCAACCAACGGTCCGAAATGCACCCAAATAATACGAAACGCACCAAACGTCAGTTTAGGTCCAATGGGGTGGATCGGGTGGGTTCGTTGTGAAAAAATTCCGACGCGACTTTGTGGCACGAACTTTTGCACTAGTTCGGCCATTTTGCACACGTTACGTAAGGCAACCAACGGTCCCAAATGCACCCAATAGTACGAAACGCACCAAAACGTCAGTTTAGGGTCCAATGGGGTGGATCGGGTGGGTTCGTGTGAAAAATTCCGACGCGACTTCGTGGCATGAACTTTTGCACTAGTTCGGCCCGTTTGAACCGAGTTTCGTAAGGCAACAAAACGGTCCCGAGTATGAAACGCACGAAAACACAGTTTAGGGTCCAATGGGGTGGATCGGGTGCGTTCGTTCCGACGACGTGACTTCGTGGCACGAACTTTTGCACTAGTTCGGCTTTTTGCACATTTACGTAAGGCACCAACGTCCCAAATGCACCCAAATAATACGAAACGCACAAAATGTTTAGGGTCCAATGGGTGGATCGTGTGTTCGTTGCGAAAAATTCCGATGCGACTTCGGCACGAACTTTTGCACTAGTTCGGCCCATTTTTGCACCAAGTTTCCGTAAGGCAACCAAACGGTCCCAAATGCACCCAAATAGTACGGAACACACTAAAACATCAGTTTAGGGTCCAATGGTGATCGTGTGCGTTCGTTGCGAAAAATTCTCACGCGACTTCGTGGCACGAACTTTTGCACAAGTTCGGCCCGTTTTGCACCGAGTTTCGTAAGGCAACCAAAGTCCCAATGCAACCAAATAGTAGAAACGCACTAAAATGTCAGTTTAGGGTCCAATGGGTGGATCGGGTGCCTTCGCGAAAATTCTGATGCGACTTCGTGGCACGAACTTTTGCACTAGTTCGGCCCGTTTTGCACCAAATTCCGCAAGGCAACCAAACGGTCTCAAATGCACCCAATAGTACGAACACAAAAACATCAGTTTGGGGCCCTAAAGGTGGGTCGTGTGCGTTCATTGCGAAAAAAAAAAACTTTTGCACGCTAGTTCGGCCCGTTTGCACCGAGTTCCGTAAGGCAACCGAACGGTCCCAAATGCTCCCAAATAGTACGAAACGCACCAAAACGTTTTAGGGTTTAATGGGGTGGATCGGGTGTGTTCGTTGCGAAAATTTTCGACGCGACTTCGTGGCACGAACTTTTGCACTAGTTCAGCCCGCTTTGCACCGAGTTTCGTAAGGCAACCAAACGGTCCCAAATGCACCCAAATAGTATGAAACGCACCAAAACAGTTTAGGGTCCAATGGGGTGGTTCAGGGTGCTTCGTCATGAAAAATTCCATGCGCTTCGTGGCACGAACTTTTGCACTAGTTCGGCCCGTTTTGCACCGTTCCGTAAGGCAACGAAAACGTCTCAAATGCACCCAAATAGTACGAAACACCTAAAACATCAGTTTAGGGTCCAATGGGGTGGATCGTGTGCGTTCGTTGTGAAAATTCCGACGCGACTTCGTGGCACGAACTTTTGCACTAGTTCGGCCGTTTGCACCGAGTTCCGTAAGGCAACCAAACGGTCCCAAATGCACCCAAATAGTACGAAACGCACCAAAACATCAGTTTAGGGTCCAATGGGGTGGAACGGGGTGTTCGTTGCGAAAAATTTCGACGCGACTTTGTGGCACGAACTTTGCACTAGTTCGGCCGTTTTGCACCGAGTTCGTAAGGCAACCAACGGTCCCAAATGCACCCAAATAGTATGAAACACCAAAATCAGTTTAGGGTCCAATGGGGTGGATCGGGTGCGTTCGCGAAAAATTCTAACGCGACTTCGTGGCACGAATTTTGCACTAGTTCGTCCCGTTTGCACCGAGTTTCGTAAGGCAACCAAACGGTCCCAAATGCACCCAAATAGTACGAAACGCACCAAAACGTCAGTTTAGGTCCAATGGGGTGGATCGGGTGCATTCGTTGCGAAAAATTCCGACGCGACTTCGTGGCACGAACTTTTGCACTAGTTCGGCCCGTTTTGCACCGAGTTTCGTAAGGCAACCAAACGGTCCCAATTCCCAAATAGTAATTGCACAAAACATCAGTTTAGGGTCCAATGGCGTGGATCGGATGACTTCGTCGCGAAAAATTCCGATGCGACTTCGTGGAACGAACTTTTGCACTAGTTGGCCCGATTTGCACCAAGTTCCGTAAGGCAACCAAACGGTCTCAAATGCACCCAAATAGTAGGAACGCACTAAAACATCAGTTTAGGGTCCTATAAGGTGGATCGTGTGCATTCCGCGAAAAATTCCGAAGCGACTTCGTGGCACGAACTTTTGCACTAGTTCGGCCCGTTTTGACCGAGTTCCGTAGGCAACCGAACGGTCCCAAATGCACCCAAATAGTACGAAACGCACCAAAACATCAGTTTAGGGTCAATGGGGTGGAACGGGGTGTGTTCGTTGTGAAAAATTTCGACTCGACTTCGTGGCACGAACTTTTGCACTAGTTCGGCCGTTTTGCACCGAGTTTCGTACAACCAAACGGTCCCAAATGCACCCAAATAGTATGAAACCACCAAAAATCAGTTAGGTCTAATGGGTGGATCGGTGTGTTCGTCGAAAAATTCCGACGCGACTTTCGTGGCAAACTTTTGCACTAGTTCGGCCCGTTTTGCACGGTTCCGTAAGGCAACGAACGGTCCCAAATGCACCCAAATAGTACAAAATGCTCCAAAACATTAGTTTAGGGTCCAATGGGGTGGATCGGGTGTTCGTTGCGAAAAATTCGACGCGACTTCGTGGCACGAACTTTTGAACTAGTTCGGCCGTTTTGCCGAGTTTCGTAAGGCAACCAAATGCCCAGTAGAAATGCACGAAAACGTCAGTTGAGGGTCCATGGGTGGATCGGGTGCGTTTGCGAAAAAAATCCGAAGCGATTTCGTGGCACGAACTTTTGCACTAGTTCGGCCCATTTTGCACTGAGTTTTCGTAAGGCAACCGAAACGATCCAATGCACCCAAATAGTATGAAACGCACCAAAATTAGTTTAGGTCCATGGGGTGGATCGGGTGTGTTCGTTGCGAAAATTCCGACGTGACTTCGTGGCACGAACTTTTTGCACTAGTTCCGTTTGCACAGTGTTCGTAAGGCAACCTACGGTCCCAAATGCACCCAAATAGTACGAAACGCACCAAAACGTCAGTTTAGGGTCCAATGGGGTGGATCGGGTGGTTCGTTGTGAAAAAATTCGACGCGACTCGTGGCACGAACTTTTGCACTAGTTCGGCCCATTTTGCACAGTTTCGTAAGGCAACCAACGGTCCCAAATGCACCCAAATAGTACAAACGCACCAACGTCAGTTTAGGGTCCAATGGGGTGGATCGGGTGCGTTCGTGTGAAAAATTCCGACGCGACTTCGTGGCACGAACTTTTGCACTAGTTCGGCCCGCTTGAACCGAGTTTCGTAAGGCAAAACAAAACGGTCCCTAGTATGAAACGCACGAAAACGACAGTTTAGGGTCCAATGGGGTGGATCGGGTGCGGTCGTATCCGAAAAATTAATGCCCGACGTGACTTCGTGGCACGAACTTTTGCACTAGTTCGGGCTAATTTTGCACCAGTGTTACGTAAGGCAACCGAATGCGGTCGCCAAATGCCACCCAAATAATACGAAACCGCATCAAAATGTTAGTTTAGGGTTCCATGGGGTGGGATCGTGTGGTGTTCGTTGCGAAAAATTCCGATGCGACTTCGTGGCACGAACTTTGGCACTAGTTCGGTCCGCATTTTGCACCAAGTTGCCGTAAGGCAACCAAACAGTCTCAAATGCCCAAAAAAAACCCAAATAGTACGGAACACACTAAAACTCAGTTTAGGGGTCCTATAAGGGTGGATCGTGTGCGTTCGTTGGGAAAAATTCTCACGCGACTTGTCGTGGCACGAACTTTTGCAACAAGTTCGGCCTGTTTTGCACCGAGTTTCGTAAGGCAACCAAATAGTCCTAATGCACCAAATAGTAAGAAACGCACTAAATCAGTTTAGGGTCCAATGGGGTGGATCGGGTGCCTTCGTTGCGAAAAATTCTGATGCGACTTCGTGGACGAACTTTTGCACTAGTTCGGCCCGTTTTGCACCAAGTTCCGCAAGGCAACCAAAGGTCTCAAATGCACCCAAATAGTACGAACGCACCAAAACATCAGTTTGGGTCCAAAGGTGGGTCGGGTGCGTTCATTGCGAAAAAAAAACTTTTGCGCTAGTTCGGGCCCGTTTGCACCGAGTTCCGTAAGGCAACCAACGGTCCAAATGCCCCAAATAGTACGAAACCACCAAAACATCAGTTTAGGGTTTAATGGGGTGGAACGGGTGTTCGTTGCGAAAATTTTCGACGCGACTTCGTGGCACGAACTTTTGCACTAGTTTCGGCCGTTTTGCACCGAGTTTCCGTAAGGCAACCAAACGGTCCCAAATGCACCAAAATATGAAACGCACCAAAACATCAGTTTAGGGTCCAGTGGGGGTGTGTTCAGATGCCTTCGTCATGAAAAATTCCAATGCGACTTCGTGGCAACGAACTTTGCACTAGTTCGGCCCGTTTGCAACCAAGTTCCGTAAGGCAACGAAACGGTCTCAAATGCACCCAAATAGTATGAAACACACTAAAACATCAGTTTAGGGTCCTATAAGGTGGATCGTGTGCGTTCGTTGTGAAAAATTCCGAAGCGACTTCGTGGCACGAACTTTTGCACTAGTTCGGCCCGTTTTGAACCGAGTTCCGTAAGGCAACCGAACGGTCCAAATGCACCCAAATAGTACGAAACGCACCAAAACATCTGTTTAGGGTCTAATGGGGTGGAACGGGGTGTGTTCGTTGTGAAAAATTTCGACGCGACTTTGTGGCACGAACTTTTGCACTAGTTCGGCCCGCTTTGCACCGAGTTTCGTAAGGCAACCAAACGGTCCCAAATGCACCCAAATAGTATGAAACACACCAAAACATCAGTTAAGGGTCTAATGGGCTGGATCGGGTGTGTTCGCTCTGAAAAATTCTAACGTGACTTCGTGGCACGAAATTTTGCACTAGTTCGTCCCGCTTTGCACCGAGTTTCGTAAGGCAACTAAACGGTCCCAAATGCACCAAATGTACAAAAACGCACCAAAACGTCGGTTTAGGGTCCAATGGGGTGGATCGGATGCATTCGTTGCGAAAAATTCCGACGCGACTTCTTGGCATGAACTTTTGCACTAGTTCGGCCCGCTTTGCACCGAGTTTCGTAAGGCAACCAAACGGTCCCTAATGTACCCAAATAGTAATAAATGCACAAAAACATCAGTTTAGGGTCCAATGGCGTGGATCGGATGACTTCGTCGCGAAAAATTCCGATGCGACTGTCGTGGAACGAACTTTTGCACTAGTTTTTGCCCATTTGCACCAAGTTCCGTAAGGCAACCAACGGTCTCAAATGCACCCAAATAGTATGGAACGCACTAAAACATCAGTTTAGGGTCCTATAAGGGTGGATCGTGTGCATTCGCTTGTGAAAAATTCCGAAGCGACTTCGTGGCACGAACTTTTGCACTAGTTCGGCCCGTTTTGAACCGAGTTCCGTAAGGCAAACCGAACGGTCCCCAAATGCACCCAAATAGTACGAAACACACCAAAACATCAGTTTAGGGTCTAATGGGGTGGAACGGGTGTGTTCGTTGTGAAAAATTTCAACTCGACTTCGTGGCACGAACTTTTGCACTAGTTCGGCCCGCTTTGCACCGAGTTTCGTAAGGCAACCAAACGGTCCCAAATGCACCCAAATAGTATGAAACACACCAAAACATCAGTTAAGGGTCTAATGGGCTGGATCGGGTGTGTTCGCTCTGAAAAATTCTGACTCGACTTCGTGGCACGAACTTTTGCACTAGTTCGGCCCGTTTTGCACCGAGTTCCGTAAGGCAGACGAACGGTCCCAAATGCACCCAGGAAGTACAAAATGCTCCAAAACATTAGTTTAGGGTCCAATGGGGTGGATCGGGTGTGTTCGTTGCGAAAAATTCCGACGCGACTTCGTGGCACGAACTTTTGAACTAGTTCGGCCCGTTTGAACCGAGTTCGTAAGGCAACCAAACGGTCCCTAGTAGAAACGCACCAAAACATCAGTTTAGGGTCCAATGGGGTGGATCGGGTGCGTTCGCGAAAAATTCCGAAGCGATTTCGTGGCACGAACTTTTGCACTAGTTCGGCCCATTTTGCACCGAGTTCCGTAAGGCAACCAACGGTCCCAATGCACCCAAATAGTACGAAACGCACCAAAACGTTAGTTTAGGGTCCAATGGGGTGGATCGGGTGTTCGTTGCGAAAAATTCCGACGACTTCGTGCACGAACTTTTGCACTAGTTCGGGCCTTTGCACCGAGTTTCCGTAAGGCAACCAAACGTCCAAATGCACCCAAATAGTACGAAACGCACCAAAATGTCGTTTAGGTCAATGGGGTGGATCGGGTGCCTTCGTCTGAAAATTCCGCGACTTCGTGGCACGAACATGCGTTCCTTACGGGTCAAACCGTTCCTTACGGACTTCGGGCCGAACTTTTGCACTAGTTCGGCCCGTTTTGCACCAAATTCCGTAAGGCAACCCAAACGATCTCAAATGCACCCAAATAGTAAGGAACGCACTAAAACATCAGTTTAGTGTCCTATAAGGTGGGTCGTGTGCGTTCGTTGCGAAAAATCTGACGCGACTTCGTGGCAAGAAACTTTTGCACTAGTTCAGCCCGTTTTGGCACCGAGTTCCGTAAGGCAACCGAACAGTCCCAAATGCACCCAAATAGTACGAAACACACCAAAACATCAGTTTAGGGTCCAATGGGGTGTAACGGGTGTGTTCGTTGTGAAAAATTCGACGCGACTTCGTGGCACGAACTTTTGCACTAGTTCGGCCCGCTTTGCACCAAGTTTCGTAAGGCAACCAAACGGTCCCAAATGCACCTAAATAGTATGAAAAAGCACCAAACGTCAGTAAGGGTCTAATGGGCTCGATCGGGTGTGTTCGTTTTGAAAAATTCTAACGTGACTTCGTGGCACGAACTTTTGCACTAGTTCGTCCCGCTTTGCACTGAGTTTCGTAAGGCAACCAACACGTTCCCAAATGCACCAAAATAGTATGAAACGCACCAAAACGTCAGTTTACGGTCCAATGGGGTGGATCAGATGCCTTCGTCACGAAAAATTCCAATGCGACTTCGTGGCACGAACTTTTGGCAACTAGTTCGGCCCCATTTTGAACCGAGTTTCGTAGGAACCAAACGGTCCCAAATGCACCCAAATAGTATGAAAAGCACCAAAACATCAGTTAAGGGTCTAATGGGCTGGATCGGGTGTGTTCGTTCTGAAAATTCTAACGTGACTTCGTGAGCACGAACTTTTTTGCACTAGTTCGTCCCGCTTTTGCAACCGAGTTTCGTAAGGCAACCAAACGGTCCAAAATGCAGCCCAATAGTACAGAACGCACCAAAACGTCAGTTTGGGGTTCATGGGGTGGATCGGATGCATTCGTTGCGAAAACTTCCGACGCGACTTCGTGGCATGAACTTTTGCACTAGTTCAGCCCCGTTTTGCACCGAGTTTCGTAAGGCAACCAAACGGTCCCAAATCCACCCAAATAGTACGAACGCACCAAAATCAGTTTAGGGTCCAATGAGTGGATCGGGTGCGTTCGTTGCGAAAATGAACAACTGGCACGAACTTTTGCACTAGTTCGGCCCGTTTTGCACCGAGTTTCCGTAAGGCAACGAACGGTCCCAAATGCACCCAAATAGTACAAACGCACCCAAAACATTAGTTTAGGGTCCAATGGGGTGGATCGGGTGCGTTGCGAAAAAATTCCGACGCGACTTCGTGGCACGAACTTTTGCTAGTTCGGCCCTTTTGAACCGAGTTTCGTAAGGCAACCAAACGGTCCCCAGTATGAAACGCACGAACATCAGTTTAGGGTCCAATGGGGTGGATCGGGTGCGTTCATTGAAATTCTGACGCGACTTCGTGGCACGAACTTTTGCACTAGTTCGGCCCATTTTGCACAGTTACCGTAAGGCAACCAACGGTCCCAAATGCACCCAAAAAGTACGAAACGCACCAAAACGTCAGTTTAGGGTCCAATGGGTGGATCGGGTCGGTTCATTGTGAAAAAATTCCGACGCGACTTCGTGGCACGAACTTTTGCACTTAGTTCGGCCCGCTTTGAACAAGTTTCGTAAGGCAACCAAACGGTCCCCTAGTATGAAACGCACGAAATGTCAATTTAGGGTCCAATGGGGTGGATCGGTGTGTTCGTTCCGAAAATTCCGACGTGACTTCGTGGCACGAACATTTGCACTAGTTCGGCTAATTTTGCACAGTGTATGTAAGGCAACCGAACGGTCCCAAATGCACCCAAATAATACGAAACACATCAAAATGTAGTTTAGGGTCCAATGGGGTGGATCGTGTGCGTTCGTTGCGAAAAATTCTGATGCGCTTCGTGGCACGAACTTTTGCACTAGTTCGGCCCGTTTTGCACCAAGTTCCGTTAAGGCAACAAAACAGTCTCAAATGCACCCAAATAGTATGGAACACACTAAAACATCAGTTTTAGGGTCCTATAAGGTGGTATAGTGTGCGTTCGTTGGGAAAAATTCTCACGTGACTTCGTGGCACGAACTTTTGCACTAGTTCGGCCTGTTTTGCACCGAGTTTCGTAAGACAACCAAACAGTCCCTAATGCACCCAAATAGTAAGAAAATGCACCAAAATGTCAGTTTAGAGTCCAATGGGTTGGATCGGGTGCCTTCGTTGCGAAAATTCTGATGCGACTTCGTGGCACGAACTTTTGCACTCGTTCGACCCGTTTTGCACCAAGTTCCGTAAGGCAACCCAAAAGGTCTCAAATGCACCCAAATAGTATGAAACGCACTAAAACATCAGTAGTTTGGGGCCCTATAAGGTGGATCGTGTGTGTTTCGTTGCGAAAAATTCTGACGCGACTTCGTGTTACAAACTTTGAGCTAGTTCGGCCCGTTTTGCACCGAGTTCCGTAAGGCAACCGAACGGTCCCAAATGCACCCAAATAGTAAGAAATGCACCAAAATGTCAGTTTAGGGTCCAATGGGGTGGATCGGGTGCCTTCGTTGCGAAAATTCTGATGCGACTTCGTGGCACGAAACTTTTGAACTCGTTCGGCCCGTTTTGCACCAAGTTCCGTAAGGCAACCAAAGGTCTCAAATGCACCCAAATATTTTGGACACGCACTAAAACATCAGTTTGCGGCCCTATAAGGTGGATCGTGTGTGTTCGTTGCGAAAAATTCTGACGCGACTTCATGTTACAAACTTTGCGCTAGTCCGGCCCGTTTTGCACCGAGTTCCGTAAGGCAACCGAACGGTCCCAAATAAACCCAAATAGTACGAAACGCACCAAAACGTTAGTTTAGGGTCCAATGGGGTGGATCGTGTGTGTTCGTTGCGAAAAATTTCGACGCGGACTTCGTGGCAACGAACTTTTGCACTAGTTCGGCCCGTTTCGCACCAAGTTCCGTAAGGCAACCAAACGGTCTCAAATGCACCCCAAATAGTACGAAACACACTAAACATCAGTTTAGGGTCCTATAAGGTGGATCGTGTGCGTTCGTTGTGAAAAATTTCGACGCGACTTCGTGGCACGAACTTTTGCACTAGTTCGGGCCCGCTTTGCACCGAGTTTCATAAGGCAACCAAACGGTCCCAAATGCACCCAAATACTATGAAACGCACCAAACATCAGTTAAGGGTCTAATGGGCTGGATCGGGTGTGTTCGTTCTGAAAAAATTCTAATGTGACTTCGTGGCACGAACTTTTGCACTAGTTCGTCCCGCTTTGCACCGAGTTTCGTAAGGCATCCAAACGGTCCCAAATGTACCCAAATAGTACAAAACGAACCAAAACGTCAGTTTAGGGTCCAATGGGGTGGATTGGATGCATTCGTTGCGAAAAATTCCGACGCGACTTCGTGGCATGAACTTTTGCACTAGTTCGGCCCGTTTGCATCGAGTTTCGTAAGGCAACCAAACGGTCTCAAATGCACCCAAATAGTACGGAACGCACTAAAACATCAGTTTAGGGTCCTATAAGGTGGATCGTGTGCGTTCGTTGCGAAAAAATCCGATGCGACTTCGTGGAACTAACTTTTGCACTAGTTCGGCCCGTTTTGCACCAAGTTCGTAATGCAACCAAACGGTCTCAAATGCACCCAAATAGTACGGAACGCACTAAACATCAGTTTAGGGTCCTATAAGGTGGATCGTGTGCGTTCGTTGCCGAAAAATTCTGACGCGACTTCGTAGCACGAACTTTTGCACTAGTTTGGCCCGTTTTTGCACCGAGTTCCGTAAGGCAGACGAACAGTCCCAAATTGCACCCAGGAAGTACAAATGCCACCAAAACATTAGTTTTAGGGTCCAATGGGGTGGATCGGGTGTGTTCGTTGCGAAAAAATTCCAACGCGACTTCGTGGCACGAACTTTTGAACTAGTTCGGCCCGCTTTGAACCGAGTTTCGTAAGGGCAACCAAACGGTCCCTAGTATGAAACGCACGAAACGCCAGTTAGGGTCAATGGGGTGGATCGGGTGCGTTCGTTCCGAAAAATTCCGACGTGACTTCGTGGCACGAACTTTTACACTAGTTCGGCCCATTTGCACACTGTTACGTAAGGCAACCAAATGGTCCCAAATGCACCCAAATAGTACGAAATGCACCAAAACGTCAGTTTAGGGTCCAATGGGGTGGATCGGGTGGGTTCGTTGTGAAAAAATTCCGACGCGACTTCGTGGCACGAACTTTTGCACTAGTTCGGCCCGCAGTTGAACCGAGTTTCGTAAGGCAACCAAACGGTCCCTAGTATGAAACGCATGAAAACATCAGTTTAGGGTCCAATGGGGTGGATCGGGTGCATTCGTTCCGAAAAATCCGACGTGACTTCGTGGCACGAACTTTTGCACTAGTTCGGCTCATTTGCACAGTGTTACGTAAGGCAACCGAACGGTCCCAAATGCACCCAAATAATACGAAACGCATCAAAATGTTTAGTTTAAGGTCCAATGGGGTGGATCGTGTGTGTTCGTTTGCGAAAAATTCCGATGCGACTTCGTGGCACGAACTTTTGCAGTAGTTCGTCCCGTTTGCACCAAGTTCCGTAAGGCAACCAAACAGTCTCAAATGCACCCAAATAGTACGGACACACTAAAACATCATTTTAGGGTCCTATAAGGTGGATCGTGTGCGTTCGTTGGGAAAAATTCTCACGCGACTTCGTGGCACGATATTTGCACTAGTTCGGACCTGTTTTGCACCGAGTTTCGTAAGACAACCAAACAGTCCCTAATGCACCCAAATAGTAAGAAATGCACCAAAATGTCAGTTTAGGGTCCAATGGGGTGGATCGGGTGCCTTCGTTGCGAAAAAATTCTGATGCGACTTTGTGGCAACGAACTTTTATACTTGTTCGGCCCGTTTTGCACCAAGTTCCGTAAGGCAACCAAAAGGTCTCAAATGCACCCAAATAGTATGGAACGCACTAAAACATCAGTTTGGGGCCCTATAAGGTGGATCGTGTGTGTTCGTTGTGAAAAATTCTGACGCGACTTCGTGTTACAAACTTTTGCGCTAGTTCGGCCCGTTTTGCACCGAGTTCCGTAAGGCAACCAAATGGTCCCAAATGCACCCAAATAGTGCGAAACGCACCAAAACGTTAGTTTAGGGTCCAATGGGGTGATCGTGTGTGTTCGTTGCGAAAAATTTCGACGCGACTTCGTGGCACGAACTTTTGCACTAGTTCGGCCCGTTTTGCACCAAGTTCGTAAGGCAACCAAACGGTCTCAAATGCACCCCAGATAGTACGAAACACCTAAAACATTAGTTTAGGGTTCCTATAAGGTGGATCGTGTGCGTTCGTTGTGAAAATTCCGAAGCGACTTCGTGGCACGAACTTTTGCACTAGTTCGGCCCAATTTTGGACCGAGTTCCGTAAGGCAAACCGAACGGTCCCAAATGCACCCAAATAGTATGAAACGCACCAAAAACATCAGTTTAGGGTCCAATGGGGTGGAACGGGTGTGTTCGTTGTGAAAAATTTCGACGCGACTTCGTGGCACGAACTTTTGCACTAGTTCGGCCCGCTTTGCACCGAGTTTCATAAGGCAACCAAAACGGTCCCAAATGCACCCAATACTATGAAACGCACCAAAACATCAGTTAAGGGTCTAATGGGCGGGATCGGGTGTGTTCGTTCTGAAAAATTATAACGTGACTTCGTGGCACGAACTTTTGCACTAGTTCGTCCCGCTTTGCACCGAGTTTCGTAAGGCAACCAAACGGTCCCAAATGTACCCAAATAGTACAAAACGAACCAAAACGTCAGTTTAGGGTCCAATGGGGTGGATCGGATGCATTCGTTGCGAAAAATTCCGACGCGACTTCGTGGCATGAACTTTTGCACTAGTTCGGCCCGTTTTGCACCGAGTTTCGTAAGGGAACCAAACGGTCCCTAATGTTCCCCAAATAGTAATAAATGCACAAAAACATCAGTTTAGGGTCCAATGGGGTGGATCGGATGACTTCGTCGCGAAAAAATTCCGATGCGACTTCGTGGAACGAACTTTTGCACTAGTTCGGCCCGTTTTGCAACCAAGTTCCGTAAGGCAACCAAACGGTCTCAAATGCACCCAAATAGTACGGAACGCACTAAAACATCAGTTTAGGGTCCTATAAGGTGGATCGTGTGCGTTCGTTGCGAAAAATTCTGACGCGACTTCGTGGCACGAACTTTTGCACTAGTTCGGCCGTTTTTGCACCGAGTTCCGTAAGGCAGACGAACAGTCCCAAATGCACCCAGGAAGTACAAAATGCACCCAAACATTAGTTTAGGGTCCAATGGGGTGGATTGGGTGTGTTCGTTGCGAAAAATTCCGACGCGACTTCGTGGCACGTACTTTTGAACTAGTTCGGCCCGCTTCGAACCAAGTTTCGTAAGGCAACCAAACGGTCCCTAGTATGAAACGCACAAAAACGTCAGTTTAGGGTCCAATGGGGTGGATTGGGTGCGTTCATTCCGAAAAAATTCCGACGTGACTTCGTGGCACGAACTTTTGCACTAGTTCGGCCTATTTTGCACACTGTTACGTAAGGCAACCGAACGGTCCCAAATGCACCCAAATAGTACGAAACGCACCAAAACGTCAGTTTAGGGTCCAATGGGGTGGATCGGGTGGGTTCGTTGTGAAAAAATTCCGACGCGACTTCGTGGCACGAACTTTTGCACTAGTTCGGGCCCGTTTTGCACCAAGTTTCGTAAGGCAACCAAACGGTCTCAAATGCACCCAAATAGTACGAAACACACTAAAACATTAGTTTAGGGTCCTATAAGGTGGATCGTGTGCGTTCGTTGTGAAAAATTCCGAAGCGACTTCGTGGCACGAACTTTTGCACTAGTTCGGCCCAATTTTGGACCGAGTTCCGTAAGGCAACCGAACGGTCCCAAATGCACCCAAATAGTATGAAACGCACCAAAACATCAGTTTAGGGTCCAATGGGGTGGAACGGGTTGTGTTCGTTGTGAAAAATTCCGACGCGACTTCGTGGCACGAACTTTTGCACTAGTTCGGCCCGCTTTGCACCGAGTTTCATAAGGCAACCAAACGGTCCCAAATGCACCCAAATACTATGAAACGCACCAAAACATCAGTTTAGGGTCCAATGGGGTGGATCGGATGACTTCGTCGCGAAAAATTCCGATGCGACTTCGTGGAACGAACTTTTGCACTAGTTCGGCCCGTTTTGCAACCAAGTTCCGTAAGGCAACCAAACGGTCTCAAATGCACCCAAATAGTACGGAACGCACTAAAACATCAGTTTAGGGTCCTATAAGGTGGATCGTGTGCGTTCGTTGCGAAAAATTCTGACGCGACTTCGTGGCACGAACTTTTGCACTAGTTCGGCCCGTTTGCACCGAGTTCCGTAAGGCAGACGAACAGTCCCAAATGCACCCAGGAAGTACAAAATGCACCAAAACATTAGTTTAGGGTCCAATGGGGTTGGATTGGGTGTGTTCGTTGCGAAAAATTCCGACGCGACTTCGTGGCACGTACTTTTGAACTAGTTCGGCCCGCTTCGAACCAAGTTTCGTAAGGCAACCAAACGGTCCCTAGTATGAAACGCACAAAAACGTCAGTTTAGGGTCCAATGGGGTGGATTGGGTGCGTTCATTCCGAAAAATTCCGACCGTGACTTCGTGGCACGAACTTTTGCACTAGTTCGGCCTATTTTGCACACTGTTACGTAAGGCAACCGAACGGTCCCAAATGCACCCAAATAGTACGAAACGCACCAAAACGTCAGTTTAGGGTCCAATGGGGTGGATCGGGTGGGTTCGTTGTGAAAAAATTCCGACGCGACTTCGTGGCACGAACTTTTGCACTAGTTCGGCCCGCTTTGAACTGAGTTTCGTAAGGCAACCAAATGATCCCTAGTATGAAACGCATGAAAACGTCAGTTTAGGGTCCAATGGGGTGGATCGAGTGCGTTCGTTCTGAAAAATTCCGACGTGACTTCGTGGCACGAACATTTGCACTAGTTCGGCTAATTTTGCACAGTGTTACGTAAGGCAACCGAACGGTCCCAAATGCACCCAAATAATACGAAACGCATCAAAATGTTAGTTTAGGGTCCAATGGGGTGGATCATGGTGCGTTCGTGCGAAAATTCCGATGCGACTTCGTGGCACGAACTTTTGCACTAGTTCGGCCCGTTTGCACCAAGTTCCGTAAGGCAACCAAACAGTCTCAAATGCACCCAAATAGTACGGAACACACTAAACATCAGTTTAGGGTCCTATAAGGTGGATCGTGTGCGTTCATTGGGAAAATTCTCACGCGACTTCGTGGCACGATATTTTGCACTAGTTCGGCCTGTTTTGCACTGAGTTTCGTAAGGCAACCAAACAGTCCCTAATGCACCCAAATAGTAAGAAATGCACCAAAATGTCAGTTTAGGGTCCAATGGGGTGGATCTGGTGCCTTTGTTGCAAAAAATTTTGATGCGACTTCGTGCACAAACTTTTGCACTCGTTCGGCCCGTTTTGCACCAAGTTCCGTAAGGCAACCAAAAGGTCTCAAATGCACCCAAATAGTATGGAACGCACTAAAACATCAGTTTGGGGCCCTATAAGGTGGATCGTGTGTGTTCGTTGCGAAAAATTCTGACGCGACTTCGTGTTACAAACTTTTGCGCTAGTTCGGCCCGTTTTGAACCGAGTTCCGTAAGGCAACCGAACGGTCCCAAATGCACCCAAAAAGTATGAAACGCACCAAAACATCAGTTTAGGGTCCAATGGGGTGGAACGGGTGTGTTCGTTGTGAAAAATTTCGACGCGACTTCGTGGCACGAACTTTTGCACTAGTTCGGCCCGCTTTGCACCGAGTTTCATAAGGCAACCAAACGGTCCCAAATGCACCCAAATACTATGAAACGCACCAAAACATCAGTTAAGGGTCTAATGGGCTGGATCGGGTGTGTTTCGTTCTGAAAAATTCTAACGTGACTTCGTGGCACGAACTTTTGCACTAGTTCGTCCCGCTTTGCACCGAGTTTCGTAAGGCAACCAAACGGTCCCAAATGTACCCAAATAGTACAAAACGAAACAAAACGTCAGTTTAGGGTCCAATGGGGTGGATCGGATGCATTCGTTGTGAAAAATTCCGACGCGACTTCGTGGCATGAACTTTTGCACTAGTTCGGCCCGTTTTGCACCGAGTTTCGTAAGGCAACCAAACGGTCCCTAATGTACCCAAATAGTAATAAATGCACAAAAACATCAGTTTAGGGTCCAATGGGGTGGATCGGATGACTTCGTCGCGAAAAATTCCGATGCGACTTCGTGGAACGAACTTTTGCACTAGTTCGGCCCGTTTTGCCCAAGTTCCGTAAGGCAACCAAACAGTCTCAAATGCACCCAAATAGTACGGAACGCACTAAAACATCAGTTTAGGGTCCTATAAGGAGGATCGTGCGCGTTCGTTGCGAAAAATTCTGACGCGACTTCGTGGCACGAACTTTAGCACTAGTTCGGCCCGTTTTGCACCGAGTTCCGTAAGGCAGACGAACAGTCCCAAATGCACCCAGGAAGTACAAAATGCACCAAAACATTAGTTTAGGGTCCAATGCGGTGGATCGGGTGTGTTCGTTGCGAAAAATTCCGACGCGACTTCGTGGCACGAACTTTTGAACTAGTTCGGCCCGCTTGAACCAAGTTTCGTAAGGCAACCAAACGGTCCCTAGTATGAAACGCACGAAAACGTCAGTTTAGGGTCCAATGGGGTGGATCGGGTGCGTTCGTTCCGAAAAATTCCGACGTGACTTTGTGGCACGAACTTTTGCACTAGTTCGGCCCATTTTGCACACTGTTACGTAAGGCAACCGAACGGTCCCAAATGCACCCAAATAGTACGAAACGCACCAAAACGTCAGTTTAGGGTCCAATGGGGTGGATCGGGTGGGTTCGTTGTGAAAAAATTCCGACGCGACTTCGTGGCACGAACTTTTGCACTAGTTCGGCCCGCTTTGAACCGAGTTTCGTAAGGCAACCAAACGGTCCCTAGTATGAAACGCACGAAAACGTCAGTTTAGGGTCCAATGGGGTGGATCGGGTGCGTTTGTTCCAAAAAATTCCGACGTGACTTTCGTGGCACGAACTTTTGCACTAGTTCGGCTAATTTTGCACAGTGTTACGTAAGGCAACCGAACGGTCCCAAATACACCCAAATAATACGAAACGCATCAAAATGTTAGTTTAGGGTCCAATGGGGTGGATCGTGTGCGTTCGTTGCGAAAATTCTGATGCGACTTTGTGGCACGAACTTTTGCACTAGTTCGGCCCGTTTGCACCAAGTTCCGTAAGGCAACCAAACAGTCTCAAATGCACCCAAATAGTACGGAACACACTAAAACATCAGTTTGGGGTCCTATAAGGTGGATCGTGTGCGTTCGTTGGGAAAAATTCTCACGTGACTTCGTGGCACGATATTTTGCACTAGTTCGGCCTGTTTTGCACCGAGTTTCGTAAGGCAACCAAACAGTCCCTAATGCACCCAAATAGTAAGAAATGCACCAAAAGTCAGTTTAGGGTCCAATGGGGTGGGATCGGGTGCCTTTGTTGCGAAAAATTCTGAGGCGACTTCGTGGCACGAACTTTTGCACTCGTTCGGCCCGTTTTGCACCAAGTTCGGTAAGGCAACCAAAAGGTCTCAAATGCACCCAAATAGTATGGAACGCACTAAAACATCAGTTTGGGGCCCTATAAGGTGGATCGTGTGTGTTCGTTGCGAAAAATTCTGACGCGACTTCGTGTTACAAACTTTTGCGCTAGTTCGGCCCGTTTTGCACCGAGTTCCGTAAGGCAACCGAACGGTCCCAAATGCACCCAAATAGTACGAAACGCACCAAACGTTAGTTTAGGGTCCAATGGGGAGGATCGTGTGTGTTCGTTGCGAAAATTTCGACGCGACTTTGTGGCACGAACTTTTGCCACTAGTTCGGCCCGTTTTGCACAAAGTTCCGTAAGGCAACCAAAAGGTCTCAAATGCACCCAAATATTTTGGAACGCACTAAACATCAGTTTGGGGACCTATAAGGTGGATCGTGTGTGTACGTTGCGAAAAATTCTGATGCGACTTCGTGTTACAAACTTTTGCACGAGTTCGGCCCGTTTTGCACCGAGTTCCGTAGGCAACCGAACGGTCCCCAAATGCACACCAAATAGTACGAAACACACCAAAACGTTAGTTTAGGGTCCAATGGGGTGGATCGTGTGTGGTTCGTTGCGAAAAATTTCGACGCGACTTCGTGACACGAACTTTTGCACTACGTTCGGCCCGCTTTGCACCGACTTTCGTATGCAACCAAACGGTCCCAAATGCACCCAAATAGTATGAAACGCACCAAAACGTCGGTTTAGGGTCTAATGGGCTGGATCGGGTGTGTTCGTTCTGAAAAATCTAACGTGACTTTGTGGCACGAACTTTTGCACTAGTTCGGCCCGCTTTGCATCGAATTTCGTAAGGCAACCAAACGGTCCCAAATGCACCCAAATAGTACAAAACGCACCAAAACGTCAGTTTAGGGTCCAATGGGGTGGGATCGGGTGCGTTCGTTGCGAAACATTCCGACATGACTCGTGGCACGAACTTTAGCACTAGTTCGACCTGTTTTGCACCGACTTTCGTAAGGCAACCAAACGGTCCTAATGCACCCAAATAGTACGATATGCACCAAAACATCAGTTGGGGTCCAATGGGGTGGATCGGGCGCATTCGTCGCAAAAAATTCCGAAGCGATTTCGTGGCACGAACTTTTGCACTAGTTCGGCCCATTTGCACTTAGTTCCGTAAGGCAACCGAACAGTCCCTAATGCACCCAAATAGTACGAAACGCACCAAAACATTAATTTAGGGTCCAATGGGGTGGATCGGGGTGTGTTCGTTGCGAAAAATTCCGACGTGACTTCGTGGCACGAAGTTTTGCACTAGTTCGGGCCGCTTTGCATAGAGTTTCGTAAGGCAACCAAACGGTCCCAAATGCACCCAAATACTATGAAACGCACCAAAACGTCAGTTTAGGGTCTAATGGGCTGGATCGGATGTGTTCGTTCTGAAAAATTCTAACGTGACTTCGTGGCACGAACTTTTGCACTAGTTCGGCCCGCTTTGCACCGAGTTTCGTAAGGCAACCAAACGGTCCCAAATGCACCCAAATAGTACAAAACGCACCAAAACGTCAGTTTAGGGTCTAATGGGGTGGATCGGATGCATTCGTTGCGAAAAATTCCGACGCGACTTCGTGGCACGAACTTTTGCACTAGTTCGACCCGTTTTGCATCATGTTCCGTAAGGTAGCCGAACGGTCCCAAATGCACCCAAATAGTACGAAACGCACCAAAATGTCAATTTAGGGTCCAATGGGGTGGATCGGGTGCGTTCGTTGCGAAAAATTACTACGCGACTTTGTGGCACAAACTTTTGCACTAGTTCGGCCCGCTTTGCACCGAGTTTCGTAAGGCAACCAAACGGTCCCAAATGCACCAAAATAGTATGAAACACACTAAAACATCAGTTTAGGGTCCTATAAGGTGGATCGTGTGCGTTCATTGTGAAAAATTCCGAAGCGACTTCGTGGCACGAACTTTTGCACTAGTTCGACCCATTTTGCACCGAGTTTCGTAAGGCAACCAAACGGTCCCTAATGTGCCCAAATAGTAAGAAATACACAAAAACGTCAGTTTAGGGTTTAATGGGGTGGATCGGATGCCTTCATCCCGAAAAATTCCGATGCGACTTCGTGGAACGAACTTTGGCACTAGTTCGGCCCGTTTTGCACCAAGTTCTGTAAGGCAACCAAATGGTCTCAAATGCACCCAAATAGTACGGAACGCACTAAAACATCAGTTTAGGGTCCTATAAGGTGGATCATGTGCGTTCGTTGCGAAAAATTCTGACGCGACTTCGTGGCACGAACTTTTGCACTAGTTCGGCCCGTTTTGCACCAAGTTCCGTAAGGCAGCCGAACGGTCCCTAGTATGAAACGCACGAAAACGTCAGTTTGGGGTCCAATGGGGTGGATCGGGTGCGTTCGTTCCAAAAAATTCCGACGCGACTTCGTGGCACAAACTTTTGCACTAGTTCGGCCCATTTTGCACAGAGTTACGTAAGGCAACCGAATGGTCCCAAATGCACCCAAATAATACGAAACGCACCAAAATGTCTGTTTAGGGTCAAATGGGGTGGATTGGGTGCGTTCGTTGCGAAACATTCCGACGTGACTTCATGGCACGAACTTTTGCACTAGTTCGGCCCGTTTTGCACCGAGTTTTGTAAGGCAACCGAACGGTCCCAAATGCACCCAAGTAGTATGAAACGCACCCAAACGTTAGTTTAGGGTCCAATGGGGTGGATCGGGTGTGTTCGTTGCGAAAAATTCCGACGCGGCTTCGTGGCACGAACTTTTGCACTAGTTAGGCCCGTTTTGCACCGAGTTCCGTAAGATAACCGAACGGTCCCAAATGCACCCAAGTAGTACGAAACGCACCAAAATGTTAGTTTAGGGTCCAATGGGTTGGATCGTGTGCCTTCATCGCGAAAAATTCCGATGTGACTTCGTGGCACGAACTTTTGCACTAGTTCGGCCCGCTTTGCACCAAGTTCCTGAGGCAACCAAACGGTCTCAAATGCACCCAAATAGTATGAAACCCACTAAAACATCAGTTTAGTGTCCTATAAGGTGGATTGTGTGTGTTCGTTGCAAAAATTTCCGACGCGACTTCGTGGCACGAACTTTTGCACTAGTTCGGCCCGTTTTGCACCGAGTTCCGTAAGGCAACCGAACGGTCCCAAATGCACCCAAATAGTACAAAACTCACCAAAATGTTTGCTTAGGGTCAAATGGGGTGGATCGGGAGCGTTCGTTGCGAAACATTCCGACGTGACTTCGTGGCACGAACTTTTGCACTAGTTCGGCCTGTTTTGCACCGATTTTCGTAAGGCAACCAAACGGTCCCTAATGCACCCAAATAGTACGTAATGCACCAAAACGTTAGTTGAGGGTCCAATGGGGTGGTATCTCGTGCGTTCGTCGCAAAAAATTCCGAAGCGATTTCGTGGCACGAACTTTTGCACTAGTTCGGCCCATTTTGCACCGAGTTCCGTAAGATAACCGAACGGTCCCAAATGCACCCAAGTAGAACGAAACGCACCAAAATGTTAGTTTAGGGTCCAATGGGTTGGATCAGGTGCCTTCATCGCGAAAAATTCCGATGCGACTTCGTGGCACGAACTTTTGGCACTAGTTCGCCCCGTTTTGCACCAATTTCCTAAGGCAACCAAACGGTCTCAAATGCACCCAAATAATATGGAACACATTAAAACATCAGTTTAGGGTCCTATAAGGTGGATCGTGTGTCGTTCGTTGTGATGGAACCCGCTGGGTTTGCTCCCGATCTTTCGATGAGAGTGGGGGATAACTCGATTTGAGGAGGATCGACGTTGTGCTGCCCGACTACAACACCACAAGGGCTGCGCTGCGCCTTAGCGACAGTTACACCGCCTCCAATTTGTGTTGTTCTTGCTGTGCCAAGAACAACCTTGAACCTGCAAGCAAATCGAAGAACAAGCAAGAACAAGTGGACAAGCAAACAGCACACAGGACCTTGCCCAAAGGATAAATCTGATACACACGAAGTTGGGGTTCTGAATCAAGCAAATCGGGTGGTCTAATCGACACACGCGTTTACAAGGAAGTAGCAGCAGCTAAACTTACAACCAAACAAAACCCAAGTCTCAAATGGTGGCTGCTGGTGGTTTATATAGGTGGGGGAGCAGCCAAGAGGCGTGGGGGGTGTAAACCCTAACTTAAAATGGGCCCCTAGTGGGCTGAACTAGATACAAGGGCCTCAGCCCAAGACTGGAAGACTGAACGTCATTTTGGCGATTCTGCTTAGCTCCTTTGGAATTTCATCTTGAGGTTGGATCCATCTGAAAGTAGACTTCAGGAGCTTTCCAACAAGTACTCATGGGCTTCAAACAATATTCAGAGCTAAGAGTTATGGCCTTCCGAAGTTGCCCCTTCCTGGAGGTCCGAACTGGTATGGTCCGATCTGATCATCCACACTCGCTTTCTTGTCGTGTTTGCTCTCCCTCCAATCTGGTTCATGTCCCAAGTTCCTAAGAATAAGAAAAGCATCACAAGAATTTAGTAGTACCCCATTCATGGATGATGGTTTATGGACAGCGAGGAACGAGTTTACCTGATAATTTAGCTCTCGTGCACGAGCTCTTGTCATTGGTCCTTGCTGCGTAGTAGGCATGGGTGTATCATTGGGAGGGATGTCCTCATCATCCTCCCCTTCTTGCATTTGAGTCGTCCTCGACTCAAGTTCATCTTCCTCACCCAAATATGGTTTCAAATCTGTAATGTTAAATGTGGGGCTAACCCCAAAATCTGCAGGCAACTCAAGTTTGTATGCATTATCATTGATCTTAGCTACAACTTTAAAAGGGCCATCAGCTCTCGGAAGCAACTTTGACTTCCTCAAATCAGGAAACCGATCCTTTCTCAAGTGCAGCCAAACCAAATCACCTGGTTCAAAAGTGACATGCTTCTTTCCTCTGCTACCAGCAAGTTTATATTTAGCATTTATGGTTTCTATGGTCTCCTTTGTGGTCTCATGCATTTTCAACATCAACTCACCACGTTGTTTAGCATCAAAATTCAATCTCTCAGAAGTTGGTAGAGGCAGCAAATCAATAGGGGCTCGAGGCACAAAACCATAAACAATCTCAAAAGGGCTCTTTTTAGTAGTAGAATGTTGTGAACGGTTGTAAGCAAACTCAACATGAGGCAAACATTCTTCCCACATTTTTATGTTCTTTTTCAAAATAGCCCTAAGCATGGTAGATAAAGTTCTATTCACAACCTCAGTTTGTCCATCAGTTTGGGGATGACATGTAGTGGAAAATAGCAGCTTAGTACCTAATTTAGCCCACAAAGTTCTCCAAAAATGACTAAGAAATTTTGCATCACGATCTGAAACAATTGTGTTTGGCACACCATGCAAACGAACAATTTCACGAAAGAACAAATCAGCAACATGAGTAGCATCATCGGTCTTATGACATGGTATGAAATGTGCCATCTTAGAAAATCTATCCACAACCACAAAAACACTATCCCTCCCCTTCTTTGTTCTAGGCAGTCCTAAAACAAAGTCCATCTGAAATATCCTCCCATGGTGCATTTGGAACAGGTAGAGGCATGTACAAACCATGAGGATTAAGGCGTGACTTAGCTTTTTGGCATGTTGTGCAGCGAGCAACAAATCTCTCCACGTCCCTCCGCATCTTGGGCCAAAAGAAATGATCAGCAAGGATGTCTTCTGTCTTCTTCACACCAAAGTGTCCCATCAGCCCTCCTCCATGTGCTTCCTGCAGTAATAACAAACGCACGGAGCTAGCTGGAATGCATAGCTTGTTAGCTCTAAAAACAAACCCATCAGTTAGGACAAATTTGTTCCAAGTTTTCCCCTCCTTACAGTTCAGCAACACATCCTTAAAATCATCATCATGAGCATATTGTGCTTTAATCGTTTCCAAGCCGAAAATTTTGCAATCAAGTTGGGACAGCATAGTGTAACGCCTAGACAAAGCATCAGCAATGACATTCTCCTTCCCTTTCTTGTGTTTGATGACATAAGGGAAAGATTCAATGAATTCAACCCATTTAGCATGCCTACGATTCAGTTTTGCTTGACTTCGAATGTGTTTTAAGGACTCATGATCAGAATGTATAACAAACTCTTTGGGCCACAAATAGTGCTGCCAAGTTTCCAAAGTTCGAACTAAAGCAAGCAATTCCTTATCGTAAGTAGAATAGTTCAAGCTAGGTCCACTCAATTTCTCACTGAAATATGCTACAGGCTTACCATCTTGCAGCAGCACGCCACCCAACCCAATTCCACTAGCATCACATTCAAGTTCAAATGTTTTATTGAAATCTGGAAGTTGGAGCAAGGGTGCATGAGTTAACTTATCTTTGAGCACGCTGAAAGCATCCTGTTGAGCTGCAGCCCAAGTGAAGGTTGTACCCTTCTTAGTGAGTTCATGCAACGGGGCTGCAATGGTGCTAAAGTCCTTCACAAAGCGACGATAAAATCCAGCAAGTCCTAGAAAGCTTCGCACTTGGGTGACCGTTGTGGGAACCGGCCAGCTGTGAATGGCTTCAACCTTGGCTTGATCGACTTGAATTCCCTGCGGTGTCACAACATAGCCAAGAAAAGAGACTCGATCTGTGCAAAAGGTGCACTTCTCAAGGTTACCAAACAAACGTGCATCACGGAGAGCATCCAAAACAGCACGCAAATGATCAAGATGGTCTTCTAGTGATTTGCTATAGATCAGAATGTCATCAAAATATACCACAACAAATCTGCCAATGAAAGCGCGTAAAACTTCATTCATTAATCTCATGAAAGTGCTGGGTGCATTAGTGAGACCAAAAGGCATGACTAACCACTCATATAGACCGAATTTAGTTTTAAACGCTGTTTTCCATTCATCTCCTAACTTCATGCGAATCTGGTGGTAACCACTACGCAAATCAATTTTCGAGAACACAATTGAGCCACTCAATTCATCAAGCATATCATCTAGCCTAGGGATAGGATGACGATATCTGATAGTTATGTTATTAATCGCTCGGCAATCTACACACATGCGCCAAGATCCATCTTTCTTAGGAACCAAAAGGATAGGAACAGCGCAGGGGCTCAGGGACTCACGCACGTAACCTTTGTCGAGCAATTCTTGCACTTGGCGCTGAATTTCTTTAGTTTCTTCAGGGTTGGTCCTGTATGGTGCACGATTGGGCAAGGAGGCCCCGGGAATAAGGTCAATCTGGTGCTCAATCCCACGAATTGGTGGCAGCCCCGGTGGCACCTCCTTTGGAAAAACATCCGCATACTCCTGCAAAAGTTTAGTGACAACAGGGGGCAAGGAAAGAGGTATGTCCTGAAGTGAAAACAAGGTTTGTTTGCAAATCAAGGCATAGCAAACAGCAGTGGTAGTATCAATCTCATCCAAATCAGATTTAGTAGCAATGAAACATGCCCCTTTCAGCTTGATCTCATTTCTGTTATCATGAACAGATTTGGCACTTCTCTTTTTGTGCTTCTCAAGTTCGTTTGCCACAATCTGATTTTCACTTTTAGCCTGTTCCTGATTCTTCATTTTACTAGCTCTAGTAAGTTCATCTTTTAAAATTGCTTCAGGAGACATTGGATGCAACACAATCCTTTTATCATGGTGTTGGAAGGAATACTGATTTGATCTACCATGATGCATAGAATCTTTATCAAATTGCCATGGCCTTCCTAGCAGAATACTACATGCTTGCATTGGCACAACATCACATTCAACAACATCTTTATAGGATCCGATGGCAAGATTAATTCGCACAAGTTTTGTTACCTTTGCCTTACCGGTGTTATTCAGCCATTGAATGCAATATGGATGCGGGTGTGGTTGGGTGGTAAGCGCAAGCTTCTCCACCATGTCGCTGCTGGCCAAGTTGTTGCAGCTACCTCCATCGATGATCACTCGACACGAACGCTCTTTGATGACACACTTTGTTTGGAACAATGTGTGCCGCTGATTTTGCTCCGCTTTCTCCATTTGTGCGCTCAGCACACGCTGCACAATTAGGCTCTCATAGCGGTCGGCTTCAGCTGCATTAATATGTTCTTCCGAGCAGCCCTCACTTCCTGCATGGTCAGCCGCAAGCAATGCAAGTATATCTTCATCAAGTTCACTAGCAGATGAGTACTCACCATCATTTTTTACCACCAAAACACGCTTGCTTGGGCAGTCACGCATGACATGTCCAAATCCCTTGCAGCGGTGGCACTGAACATCTCTTGTTCTACCTGTGGATGCCACCGATGAAGTGGTTGCAGCAGGTTTTTGCGTTGTCTTTGCTGCTGAATTTGCAGGGTTGTCACGAGGCTTGTCGCTAGAAGGTGGGGCTGCTGTTCGAGCTGACGATGAATAAGGTGCAGCAACACGTCCAGTTGATGGAATGCTTGAGCGGGGCTGCGTGGAAAAATTCCTCCCTGCAGAAATGTTAGTCCTGGTACTTGCACGTCGTCCCTGCACTTCCCTTTCAGCTTTGCAAGCAAGATGGAACAAACGGGTTATGTTAGTGTACTCTTTATAAGCAAGGATGTCCTGAATTTCCCGGTTTAACCCGCCCAAAAATCTAGCCATAGCAGGTTCCACATCCTCCTCTAAATTGCAGCGTAGCATGCCCATTTGCAGCTCTTGATAGTATTCTTCTACACTTTTAGTACCTTGTTTTAACTGCTGCAGCTGGTTTAAAAGATCACGTGCATAGTAAGATGGAACAAATCTAGCCCTCATAATCCGTTTCAAAGCATCCCAAGTTTGTGGCATGTTATTAGGATTTTTCTTGCCATGTTCTATCCACCAAACGGAAGCAAAATCAGTGAATTCACTAGTTGCAGCCCTAACACATGCATTTTCAGGAAAATCATGACAAGTAAATTTTTGTTCAACAGCCATCTCCCAAGTAAGATAAGCATCTGGATCATATTTACCATCAAAAGAGGGTATCTTAAATTTTATCTTACTGAAAGCAATGTCATTGTTATGTACCTCATGTGGACGTTGTCCACCCATACCTCGACGGTTACGACGTAGATGTCGCTGGCCTCGATCCTCAACTTCGGTGTCAGCAGCATAATCAGCACCTGAATTTTTTGCGCCGTCCTCATCCTCTTCGCCACGTCCTCTATGCTGATCATTCGTCTTCGCGTGGAGCTCATCAAAGCGCCTTAGAAGAGCAGCGAGACTCTTGTCCACTGCGAGCAACCGTCGTCTCCAAACCTGCAAGCTTGGTGTTGTTGGAAATCTGTGCGGCCTCCATTTGCCCAATCTTCTCATTTATCACCTGCAAATCATTATCAATTCCAAGGGTGTACTCCCTCACTTGCTTTTGAAAATGCTGTACAATGCCTTTGGTGCGAGGTGTAAGCAGACCTCCACCATCCTCATCCTCACTCCCTACACCTGCCATGGTTAGCTTGCAGCAAACAAAGTCACAAGAAGTTGCCTACCAACTAAAGGAAATAGGTGGTGGCACACTATATGTTCACTCACACTTAGCCATTCAAGTTCTTACATGTTCTTACCAAGCAAGGCAGGAGGTGTCGGCAGCCAGCAAGAACAACACAAATGGTTACACAAGCACAACCCCGTGATGTAGTAGATAATTTGTGGAGCTATAGGTGGCTGCAAACAAGGCAAATCAAGGTACAGCTAGAACCACATTAGTCAAAGCAAGTTGAATAGACATTCATTGATGGTCCTATGCTGGTCCTAGTGCCAAATCAAGCTAGAGACGTGAGCCCGAACACAAATGTTGTCACACACCAAGACAGCAAGGAATGCAAGAAAACAACAGCTCTATTCCCTTCACTTTTTTTTCTCTTCTCTTCTCTTTTTTTTTTGCTCTTTCTTTTTCAGGGGCTAAAACTCTTTTGAAAACCCAACAATCCAAACAAAGGGATTGCTGCACACAACTCCTTTGAAATCAGTTCCAACGTCTCAACTTTCAGACAGCAGGTCGCGAATCTCAAGTGCTATTGCGACGAGCTCAGAAGGAGTTAGGGAGCAAATTTAGATCCGTTGGAAAGAACACGAGATAACCTTTCCAGATTGTATTTAAACATTTGAATCGGACATGTAACACAAGATATAGGACTGTTTTCTTCCAGTGCTCAGATCTGGGAAGATGGATTCGTGGTGGCAGAAATGACAGCGGAAATATGAATAGATTTGGTGGATCTCGTGGTGACTAAAACGTGACCAGAACTCAAAACTCTAAAGATTGAACCACTAAGAACCAGCAACTAGCCCAAACAATGCAACTGAAAACTCAACAAGCAAAGAACTAAGCAGAACAGCAAAAGCTCAAACTTGTTGGTGGGATTTTCAGATCTAGCCTATTTTTGTGTAGTTTTCTGGACTGTAGGTAAAGGAATGGGTAGAATCTCTCACCGAAAAAAAACCTTGCTCTGATTACCACATGATGGAACCCGCTGGGGTTTGCTCCCGATCTTTCGATGAGAGTGGGGGATAACTCGATTTGAGGAGGATCGACGTTGTGCTGCCCGACTACAACACCACAAGGGCTGCGCTGCGCCTTAGCGACAGTTACACCGCCTCCAATTTGTGTTGTTCTTGCTGTGCCAAGAACAACCTTGAACCTGCAAGCAAATCGAAGAACAAGCAAGAACAAGTGGACAAGCAAACAGCACACAGACCTTGCCCAAAGGATAAATCTGATACACACGAAGTTGGGGTTCTGAATCAAGCAAATCGGGTGGTCTAATCGACACACGCGTTTACAAGGAAGTAGCAGCAGCTAAACTTACAACCAAACAAAACCCAAGTCTCAAATGGTGGCTGCTGGTGGTTTATATAGGTGGGGGAGCAGCCAAGAGGCGTGGGGGGTGTAAACCCTAACTTAAAATGGGCCCCTAGTGGGCTGAACTAGATACAAGGGCCTCAGCCCAAGACTGGAAGACTGAACGTCATTTTGGCGATTCTGCTTAGCTCCTTTGGAATTTCATCTTGAGGTTGGATCCATCTGAAAGTAGACTTCAGGAGCTTTCCAACAAGTACTCATGGGCTTCAAACAATATTCAGAGCTAAGAGTTATGGCCTTCCGAAGTTGCCCCTTCCTGGAGGTCCGAACTGGTATGGTCCGATCTGATCATCCACACTCGCTTTCTTGTCGTGTTTGCTCTCCCTCCAATCTGGTTCATGTCCCAAGTTCCTAAGAATAAGAAAAGCATCACAAGAATTTAGTAGTACCCCATTCATGGATGATGGTTTATGGACAGCGAGGAACGAGTTTACCTGATAATTTAGCTCTCGTGCACGAGCTCTTGTCATTGGTCCTTGCTGCGTAGTAGGCATGGGTGTATCATTGGGAGGGATGTCCTCATCATCCTCCCCTTCTTGCATTTGAGTCGTCCTCGACTCAAGTTCATCTTCCTCACCCAAATATGGTTTCAAATCTGTAATGTTAAATGTGGGGCTAACCCCAAAATCTGCAGGCAACTCAAGTTTGTATGCATTATCATTGATCTTAGCTACAACTTTAAAAGGGCCATCAGCTCTCGGAAGCAACTTGACTTCCTCAAATCAGGAAACCGATCCTTTCTCAAGTGCAGCCAACCAAATCACCTGGTTCAAAAGTGACATGCTTCTTTCCTCTGCTACCAGCAAGTTTATATTTAGCATTTATGGTTTCTATGGTCTCCTTTGTGGTCTCATGCATTTTCAACATCAACTCACCACGTTGTTTAGCATCAAAATTCAATCTCTCAGAAGTTGGTAGAGGCAGCAAATCAATAGGGGCTCGAGGCACAAAACCATAAACAATCTCAAAAGGGCTCTTTTTAGTAGTAGAATGTTGTGAACGGTTGTAAGCAAACTCAACATGAGGCAAACATTCTTCCCACATTTTTTTGTTCTTTTTCAAAATAGCCCTAAGCATGGTAGATAAAGTTCTATTCACAACCTCAGTTTGTCCATCAGTTTGGGGATGACATGTAGTGGAAAATAGCAGCTTAGTACCTAATTTAGCCCCACAAAGTTCTCCAAAAATGACTAAGAATTTTGCATCACGATCTGAAACAATTGTGTTTGGCACCCCATGCAAACGAACAATTTCACGAAAGAACAAATCAGCAACATGAGTAGCATCATCGGTCTTATGACATGGTATGAAATGTGCCATCTTAGAAAATCTATCCACAACCACAAAAACACTATCCCTCCCCTTCTTTGTTCTAGGCAGTCCTAAAACAAAGTCCATCGAAATATCCTCCCATGGTGCATTTGGAATAGGTAGAGGCATGTACAAACCATGAGGATTAAGGCGTGACTTAGCTTTTTGGCATGTTGTGCAGCGAGCAACAAATCTCTCCACGTCCCTCCGCATCTTGGGCCAAAAGAAATGATCAGCAAGGATGTCTTCTGTCTTCTTCACACCAAAGTGTCCCATCAGCCCTCCTCCATGTGCTTCCTGCAGTAATAACAAACGCACGGAGCTAGCTGGAATGCATAGCTTGTTAGCTCTAAAAACAAACCCATCAGTTAGGACAAATTTGTTCCAAGTTTTCCCCTCCTTACAGTTCAGCAACACATCCTTAAAATCATCATCATGAGCATATTGTGCTTTAATCGTTTTCCAAGCTGAAAATTTTGCAATCAAGTTGGGACAGCATAGTGTAACGCCTAGACAAAGCATCAGCAATGACATTCTCCTTCCCTTTCTTGTGTTTTGATGACATAAGGGAAAGATTCAATGAATTCAACCCATTTAGCATGCCTACAATTCAGTTTTGCTTGACTTCGAATGTGTTTTTAAGGACTCATGATCAGAATGTATAACAAACTCTTTGGGCCACAAATAGTGCTGCCAAGTTTCCAAAGTTCGAACTAAAGCAAGCAATTCCCTATCGTAAGTAGAATAGTTCAAGCCTAGGTCCACTCAATTTCTCACTGAATATGCTACAGGCTTACCATCTTGCAGCAGCACGCCACCCAACCCAATTCCACTAGCATCACATTCAAGTTCAAATGTTTTATTGAAATCTGGAAGTTGGAGCAAGGGTGCATGAGTTAACTATCTTTGAGCACGCTGAAAGCATCCTGTTGAGCTGCAGCCTAAGTGAAGGTTGTACCCTTCTTAGTGAGTTCATGCAACGGGGCTGCAATGGTGCTAAAGTCCTTCACAAAGCGACGATAAAATCCAGCAAGTCCTAGAAAGCTTCGCACTTGGGTGACCGTTGTGGGAACCGGCCAGCTGTGAATGGCTTCAACCTTGGCTTGAATCGACTTGAATTCCCTGCGGTGTCACAACATAGCCAAGAAAAGAGACTCGATCTGTGCAAAAGGTGCACTTCTCAAGGTTACCAAACAAATGTGCATCACGGAGCATCCAAAACAGCACGCAAATGATCAAGATGGTCTTCTAGTGATTTGCTATAGATCAGAATGTCATCAAAATACCACAACAAATCTGCCAATGAAAGCGTAAAACTTCATTCATAATCTCATGAAAGTGTGGGTGCATTAGTGAGACCAAAGGCATGACTAACCACTCATATAGACCGAATTTAGTTTTAACGCTGTTTTCCATTCATCTCCTAACTTCATGCGAATTGGTGGTAACCACTACGCAATCATTTTCGAGAACACAATTGAGCCACTCATTCATCAAGCATATCATCTAGCCTAGGGATAGGATGACGATATCTGATAGTTATGTTATTAATCGCTCGGCAATCTACACACATGCGCCAAGATCCATCTTTCTTAGGAACCAAAAGGATAGGAACAGCACAGGGGCTCAGGGACTCACGCACGTAACCTTGTCGAGCAATTCTTGCACTTGGCGCTGAATTTCTTTAGTTTTCTTCA
>NW_024376685.1:0-32157 GCF_016808335.1 Panicum virgatum
ATTTGCACCGGAGTTCCGGGGGTGGGAGGTGGTAATACGAACATTCGAATTGCACCGACACACACTACGAAATGCTCCCAAACATGAGTTTGGTTCCAATGGGGTGGATCGAGTGCATTCTTTGCGAAAAATTCCGATGCGACTTTATGGCACAAACTTGTGCATTAATTGCACCAGTTCAATCCGTTTTGCACCGAGTTTCATGTAGTAATGAAACATTGACAAATGCATCCAAACACTACGAAAACGCACCAAAACATGAGTTTAGGGTCCAATGGGGTGGATCGCGTGCGTTCGTTGCCAAAATTCCGATGCGAGTTCGTCGCACGAACTTTTGCCTTAATTGCACCAGTTCAGCCTATTTCGCACCGAGTTTCATGCAGTAACGAAAAAAAATCCAAAATTCACCCAAATACTACAAAACGAACCAATACATGATTTTAGGGTTCAATGGGGTCGATCGGGTCGATCGGGAGCGTTCGTTGCGAAAAATTAATGATGCTAATTTATGGCACAAACTTGTGCATTAATTGCACCAGTTCAACCCGTTTTGCACCGAGTTTCACGTAGTAACGAAACATTGAAAAATGCACCCAACCACTACGAAAACGCACCAAAACATGAGTTTAGGGTCCAATGAGGTGGATCGCGTGCGTTTGTTGCCAAAAATTCCGATGCGAGTTCGTGTCACGAACTTTTGTATTAATTGCACCAGTTCAGCCTATTTCGCACCGAGTTTCATGCAGTAACGAAACAATCCAAAATGCACCCAAACACTAACAAAACGCACCAATTCATGAGTTTCGCGTCCAATGGGGTGGATCGGGTGCGTTCATTGCGAAAAACTCTGAAGCAATTTCGTGGCACGAACTTCTTCATTAATTGCACCAGTTCAACCCATTTTGCACCGAGTTCCGGGTAATAACGAAACATTGCGAAATGCACCGACACACTACGAAATGCTCCAGAACATGAGTTTGGTTCCAATGGGGTGGATCGAGTGCGTTCTTTGCGAAAAATTCCGATGCGACTTTATGGCACAAACTTGTGCATTAATTGCACCAGTTCAACCCGTTTTGCACCGAGTTTCACGTAGTAACGAAACATTGAAAAATGCACCCAACCACTACGAAAACGCACCAAAACATGAGTTTAGGGTCCAATGGGGTGGATCGCGTGCGTTCGTTGCCAAAAATTCCGATGCTAGTTCGTGTCACGAACTTTTGTATTAATTGCACCAGTTCAGCCTATTTCGCACCGAGTTTCATGCAGTAACGAAACAATCCAAAATGCACCCAAACACTACAAAACGCACCAATTCATGAGTTTCGCGTCCAATGGGGTGGATCGGGTGCGTTCATTGCGAAAAACTCTGAAGCAATTTCGTGGCACGAACTTCTTCATTAATTGCACCAGTTCAACCCATTTTGCACCGAGTTCCGGGTAATAACGAAACATTGCGAAATGCACCGACACACTACGAAATGCTCCAGAACATGAGTTTGGTTCCAATGGGGTGGATCGAGTGCGTTCTTTGCGAAAAATTCCGATGCGACTTTATGGCACAAACTTGTGCATTAATTGCACCAGTTCAACCCGTTTTGCACCGAGTTTCACGTAGTAACGAAACATTGAAAAATGCACCCAACCACTACGAAAACGCACCAAAACATGAGTTTAGGGTCCAATGGGGTGGATCGCGTGCGTTCGTTGCCAAAAATTCCGATGCTAGTTCGTGTCACGAACTTTTGTATTAATTGCACCAGTTCAGCCTATTTCGCACCGAGTTTCATGCAGTAACGAAACAATCCAAAATGCACCCAAACACTACAAAACGCACCAATTCATGAGTTTCGCGTCCAATGGGGTGGATCGGGTGCGTTCATTGCGAAAAACTCTGAAGCAATTTCGTGGCACGAACTTCTTCATTAATTGCACCAGTTCAACCCATTTTGCACCGAGTTCCGGGTAATAACGAAACATTGCGAAATGCACCGACACACTACGAAATGCTCCAAAACATGAGTTTGGTTCCAATGGGGTGGATCGAGTGCGTTCTTTAGCGAAAAATTCCGATGCGACTTTATGGCACAAACTTGTGCATTAATTGCACCAGTTCAATCCGTTTTGCACCGAGTTTCATGTAGTAATGAAACATTGACAAATGCATCCAAACACTACGAAAACGCACCAAAACATGAGTTTAGGGTCCAATGGGGTGGATCGCGTGCGTTCGTTGCCAAAAATTCCGATGCGAGTTCGTCGCACGAACTTTTGCCTTAATTGCACCAGTTCAGCCTATTTCGCACCGAGTTTCATGCAGTAACGAAAAAAAATCCAAAATTCACCCAAATACTACAAAACGAACCAATATATGATTTTAGGGTCCAATGGGGTCGATCGGGTCGATCGGGTGCGTTCGTTGCGAAAAATTATGATGCGAATTTATGGCACAAACTTGTGCATTAATTGCACCAGTTCAACCCGTTTTGCACCGAGTTTCACGTAGTAACGAAACATTGAAAAATGCACCCAACCACTACGAAAACGCACCAAAACATGAGTTTAGGGTCCAATGAGGTGGATCGCGTGCGTTTGTTGCCAAAAATTCCGATGCGAGTTCGTGTCACGAACTTTTGTATTAATTGCACCAGTTCAGCCTATTTCGCACCGAGTTTCATGCAGTAACGAAACAATCCAAAATGCACCCAAACACTACAAAACGCACCAATTCATGAGTTTCGCGTCCAATGGGGTGGATCGGGTGCGTTCATTGCGAAAAACTCTGAAGCAATTTCGTGGCACGAACTTCTTCATTAATTGCACCAGTTCAACCCATTTTGCACCGAGTTCCGGGTAATAACGAAACATTGCGAAATGCACCGACACACTACGAAATGCTCCAGAACATGAGTTTGGTTCCAATGGGGTGGATCGAGTGCGTTCTTTGCGAAAAATTCCGATGCGACTTTATGGCACAAACTTGTGCATTAATTGCACCAGTTCAACCCGTTTTGCACCGAGTTTCACGTAGTAACGAAACATTGAAAAATGCACCCAACCACTACGAAAACGCACCAAAACATGAGTTTAGGGTCCAATGGGGTGGATCGCGTGCGTTCGTTGCCAAAAATTCCGATGCTAGTTCGTGTCACGAACTTTTGTATTAATTGCACCAGTTCAGCCTATTTCGCACCGAGTTTCATGCAGTAACGAAACAATCCAAAATGCACCCAAACACTACAAAACGCACCAATTCATGAGTTTCGCGTCCAATGGGGTGGATCGGGTGCGTTCATTGCGAAAAACTCTGAAGCAATTTCGTGGCACGAACTTCTTCATTAATTGCACCAGTTCAACCCATTTTGCACCGAGTTCCGGGTAATAACGAAACATTGCGAAATGCACCGACACACTACGAAATGCTCCAGAACATGAGTTTGGTTCCAATGGGGTGGATCGAGTGCGTTCTTTGCGAAAAATTCCGATGCGACTTTATGGCACAAACTTGTGCATTAATTGCACCAGTTCAACCCGTTTTGCACCGAGTTTCACAGTAGTAACGAAACATTGAAAAATGCACCCAACCACTACGAAAACGCACCAAAACATGAGTTTAGGGTCCAATGGGGTGGATCGCGTGCGTTCGTTGCCAAAAATTCCGATGCTAGTTCGTGTCACGAACTTTTGTATTAATTGCACCAGTTCAGCCTATTTCGCACCGAGTTTCATGCAGTAACGAAACAATCCAAAATGCACCCAAACACTACAAAACGCACCAATTCATGAGTTTCGCGTCCAATGGGGTGGATCGGGTGCGTTCATTGCGAAAAACTCTGAAGCAATTTCGTGGCACGAACTTCTTCATTAATTGCACCAGTTCAACCCATTTTGCACCGAGTTCCGGGTAATAACGAAACATTGCGAAATGCACCGACACACTACGAAATGCTCCAGAACATGAGTTTGGTTCCAATGGGGTGGATCGAGTGCGTTCTTTGCGAAAAATTCCGATGCGACTTTATGGCACAAACTTGTGCATTAATTGCACCAGTTCAACCCGTTTTGCACCGAGTTTCACGTAGTAACGAAACATTGAAAAATGCACCCAACCACTACGAAAACGCACCAAAACATGAGTTTAGGGTCCAATGGGGTGGATCGCGTGCGTTCGTTGCCAAAAATTCCGATGCTAGTTCGTGTCACGAACTTTTGTATTAATTGCACCAGTTCAGCCTATTTCGCACCGAGTTTCATGCAGTAACGAAACAATCCAAAATGCACCCAAACACTACAAAACGCACCAATTCATGAGTTTCGCGTCCAATGGGGTGGATCGGGTGCGTTCATTGCGAAAAACTCTGAAGCAATTTCGTGGCACGAACTTCTTCATTAATTGCACCAGTTCAACCCATTTTGCACCGAGTTCCGGGTAATAACGAAACATTGCGAAATGCACCGACACACTACGAAATGCTCCAAAACATGAGTTTGGTTCCAATGGGGTGGATCGAGTGCGTTCTTTGCGAAAAATTCCGATGCGACTTTATGGCACAAACTTGTGCATTAATTGCACCAGTTCAATCCGTTTTGCACCGAGTTTCATGTAGTAATGAAACATTGACAAATGCATCCAAACACTACGAAAACGCACCAAAACATGAGTTTAGGGTCCAATGGGGTGGATCGCGTGCGTTCGTTGCCAAAAATTCCGATGCGAGTTCGTCGCACGAACTTTTGCCTTAATTGCACCAGTTCAGCCTATTTCGCACCGAGTTTCATGCAGTAACGAAAAAAAATCCAAAATTCACCCAAATACTACAAAACGAACCAATATATGATTTTAGGGTCCAATGGGGTCGATCGGGTCGATCGGGTGCGTTCGTTGCGAAAAATTATGATGCGAATTTATGGCACAAACTTGTGCATTAATTGCACCAGTTCAACCCGTTTTGCACCGAGTTTCACGTAGTAACGAAACATTGAAAAATGCACCCAACCACTACGAAAACGCACCAAAACATGAGTTTAGGGTCCAATGAGGTGGATCGCGTGCGTTTGTTGCCAAAAATTCCGATGCGAGTTCGTGTCACGAACTTTTGTATTAATTGCACCAGTTCAGCCTATTTCGCACCGAGTTTCATGCAGTAACGAAACAATCCAAAATGCACCCAAACACTACAAAACGCACCAATTCATGAGTTTCGCGTCCAATGGGGTGGATCGGGTGCGTTCATTGCGAAAAACTCTGAAGCAATTTCGTGGCACGAACTTCTTCATTAATTGCACCAGTTCAACCCATTTTGCACCGAGTTCCGGGTAATAACGAAACATTGCGAAATGCACCGACACACTACGAAATGCTCCAGAACATGAGTTTGGTTCCAATGGGGTGGATCGAGTGCGTTCTTTGCGAAAAATTCCGATGCGACTTTATGGCACAAACTTGTGCATTAATTGCACCAGTTCAACCCGTTTTGCACCGAGTTTCACGTAGTAACGAAACATTGAAAAATGCACCCAACCACTACGAAAACGCACCAAAACATGAGTTTAGGGTCCAATGGGGTGGATCGCGTGCGTTCGTTGCCAAAAATTCCGATGCTAGTTCGTGTCACGAACTTTTGTATTAATTGCACCAGTTCAGCCTATTTCGCACCGAGTTTCATGCAGTAACGAAACAATCCAAAATGCACCCAAACACTACAAAACGCACCAATTCATGAGTTTCGCGTCCAATGGGGTGGATCGGGTGCGTTCATTGCGAAAAACTCTGAAGCAATTTCGTGGCACGAACTTCTTCATTAATTGCACCAGTTCAACCCATTTTGCACCGAGTTCCGGGTAATAACGAAACATTGCGAAATGCACCGACACACTACGAAATGCTCCAGAACATGAGTTTGGTTCCAATGGGGTGGATCGAGTGCGTTCTTTGCGAAAAATTCCGATGCGACTTTATGGCACAAACTTGTGCATTAATTGCACCAGTTCAACCCGTTTTGCACCGAGTTTCACGTAGTAACGAAACATTGAAAAATGCACCCAACCACTACGAAAACGCACCAAAACATGAGTTTAGGGTCCAATGGGGTGGATCGCGTGCGTTCGTTGCCAAAAATTCCGATGCAGTTCGTGCACGAACTTTTGTTAATTGCACCAGTTCAGCCTATTTCGCACCGAGTTTCATGCAGTAACGAAACATCCAAATGCACCCAAAACTACAAAACACCAAACATGATTTTGGTTCCAATGGGGGGATCGGGTGCGTTCTTGCGAAAAATTGATGCAATTTATGGCACAAACTTGTGCATTAATTGCACCAGTTCAACCCGTTTTGCACCGAGTTTCACGTAGTAACGAAACATTGAAAAATGCACCCAACCACTACGAAAACGCACCAAAACATGAGTTTGGGTAATGGGTGGATCGCGTGCGTTTTGTTGCCAAAAATTCCGATGCGTTTCGTGTCACAAACTTTGTATTAATTGCACCAGTTCAGCCTATTTCGCACCGAGTTTCATGCAGTAACGAAACAATCCAAAATGCACCCAAACACAACAAAACCACCAATTCATGAGTTTCGCGTCCAATGGGGTGGATCGGGTGCGTTCATTGCGAAAAACTCTGAAGCAATTTCGTGGCACGAACTTCTTCATTAATTGCACCAGTTCAACCCATTTTGCACCGAGTTCCGGGTAATAACGAAACATTGCGAAATGCACCGACACACTACGAAATGCTCCAGAACATGAGTTTGGTTCCAATGGGGTGGATCGAGTGCGTTCTTTGCGAAAAATTCCGATGCGACTTTATGGCACAAACTTGTGCATTAATTGCACCAGTTCAACCCGTTTTGCACCGAGTTTCACGTAGTAACGAAACATTGAAAAATGCACCCAACCACTACGAAAACGCACCAAAACATGAGTTTAGGGTCCAATGGGGTGGATCGCGTGCGTTCGTTGCCAAAAATTCCGATGCTAGTTCGTGTCACGAACTTTTGTATTAATTGCACCAGTTCAGCCTATTTCGCACCGAGTTTCATGCAGTAACGAAACAATCCAAAATGCACCCAAACACTACAAAACGCACCAATTCATGAGTTTCGCGTCCAATGGGGTGGATCGGGTGCGTTCATTGCGAAAAACTCTGAAGCAATTTCGTGGCACGAACTTCTTCATTAATTGCACCAGTTCAACCCATTTTGCACCGAGTTCCGGGTAATAACGAAACATTGCGAAATGCACCGACACACTACGAAATGCTCCAAAACATGAGTTTGGTTCCAATGGGGTGGATCGAGTGCGTTCTTTGCGAAAAATTCCGATGCGACTTTATGGCACAAACTTGTGCATTAATTGCACCAGTTCAATCCGTTTTGCACCGAGTTTCATGTAGTAATGAAACATTGACAAATGCATCCAAACACTACGAAAACGCACCAAAACATGAGTTTAGGGTCCAATGGGGTGGATCGCGTGCGTTCGTTGCCAAAAATTCCGATGCGAGTTCGTCGCACGAACTTTTGCCTTAATTGCACCAGTTCAGCCTATTTCGCACCGAGTTTCATGCAGTAACGAAAAAAAATCCAAAATTCACCCAAATACTACAAAACGAACCAATACTATGATTTTAGGGTCCAATGGGGTCGATCGGGTCGATCGGGTGCGTTCGTTGCGAAAAATTATGATGCGAATTTATGGCACAAACTTGTGCATTAATTGCACCAGTTCAACCCGTTTTGCACCGAGTTTCACGTAGTAACGAAACATTGAAAAATGCACCCAACCACTACGAAAACGCACCAAAACATGAGTTTAGGGTCCAATGAGGTGGATCGCGTGCGTTTGTTGCCAAAAATTCCGATGCGAGTTCGTGTCACGAACTTTTGTATTAATTGCACCAGTTCAGCCTATTTCGCACCGAGTTTCATGCAGTAACGAAACAATCCAAAATGCACCCAAACACAACAAAACGCACCAATTCATGAGTTTCGCGTCCAATGGGGTGGATCGGGTGCGTTCATTGCGAAAAACTCTGAAGCAATTTCGTGGCACGAACTTCTTCATTAATTGCACCAGTTCAACCCATTTTGCACCGAGTTCCGGGTAATAACGAAACATTGCGAAATGCACCGACACACTACGAAATGCTCCAGAACATGAGTTTGGTTCCAATGGGGTGGATCGAGTGCGTTCTTTGCGAAAAATTCCGATGCGACTTTATGGCACAAACTTGTGCATTAATTGCACCAGTTCAACCCGTTTTGCACCGAGTTTCACGTAGTAACGAAACATTGAAAAATGCACCCAACCACTACGAAAACGCACCAAAACATGAGTTTAGGGTCCAATGGGGTGGATCGCGTGCGTTCGTTGCCAAAAATTCCGATGCTAGTTCGTGTCACGAACTTTTGTATTAATTGCACCAGTTCAGCCTATTTCGCACCGAGTTTCATGCAGTAACGAAACAATCCAAAATGCACCCAAACACTACAAAACGCACCAATTCATGAGTTTCGCGTCCAATGGGGTGGATCGGGTGCGTTCATTGCGAAAAACTCTGAAGCAATTTCGTGGCACGAACTTCTTCATTAATTGCACCAGTTCAACCCATTTTGCACCGAGTTCCGGGTAATAACGAAACATTGCGAAATGCACCGACACACTACGAAATGCTCCAGAACATGAGTTTGGTTCCAATGGGGTGGATCGAGTGCGTTCTTTGCGAAAAATTCCGATGCGACTTTATGGCACAAACTTGTGCATTAATTGCACCAGTTCAACCCGTTTTGCACCGAGTTTCACGTAGTAACGAAACATTGAAAAATGCACCCAACCACTACGAAAACGCACCAAAACATGAGTTTAGGGTCCAATGGGGTGGATCGCGTGCGTTCGTTGCCAAAAATTCCGATGCTAGTTCGTGTCACGAACTTTTGTATTAATTGCACCAGTTCAGCCTATTTCGCACCGAGTTTCATGCAGTAACGAAACAATCCAAAATGCACCCAAACACTACAAAACGCACCAATTCATGAGTTTCGCGTCCAATGGGGTGGATCGGGTGCGTTCATTGCGAAAAACTCTGAAGCAATTTCGTGGCACGAACTTCTTCATTAATTGCACCAGTTCAACCCATTTTGCACCGAGTTCCGGGTAATAACGAAACATTGCGAAATGCACCGACACACTACGAAATGCTCCAAACATGAGTTTGGTTCCAATGGGGTGGATCGAGTGCAGTTCTTTGCGAAAAATTCCGATGCGACTTTATGGCACAAACTTGTGCATTAATTGCACCAGTTCAATCCGTTTTGCACCGAGTTTCATGTAGTAATGAAACATTGACAAATGCATCCAAACACTACGAAAACGCACCAAAACATGAGTTTAGGGTCCAATGGGGTGGATCGCGTGCGTTCGTTGCCAAAAATTCCGATGCGAGTTCGTCGCACGAACTTTTGCCTTAATTGCACCAGTTCAGCCTATTTCGCACCGAGTTTCATGCAGTAACGAAAAAAATCCAAAATTCACCCAAATACTACAAAACGAACCAATATCATGATTTTAGGGTCCAATGGGGTCGATCGGTCGATCGGGTGCGTTCGTTGCGAAAAATATGATGCTAATTTATGGCACAAACTTGTGCATTAATTGCACCAGTTCAACCCGTTTTGCACCGAGTTTCACGTAGTAACGAAACATTGAAAAATGCACCCAACCACTACGAAAACGCACCAAAACATGAGTTTAGGGTCCAATGAGGTGGATCGCGTGCGTTTGTTGCCAAAAATTCCGATGCGAGTTCGTGTCACGAACTTTTGTATTAATTGCACCAGTTCAGCCTATTTCGCACCGAGTTTCATGCAGTAACGAAACAATCCAAAATGCACCCAAACACTAACAAAACGCACCAATTCATGAGTTTCGCGTCCAATGGGGTGGATCGGGTGCGTTCATTGCGAAAAACTCTGAAGCAATTTCGTGGCACGAACTTCTTCATTAATTGCACCAGTTCAACCCATTTTGCACCGAGTTCCGGGTAATAACGAAACATTGCGAAATGCACCGACACACTACGAAATGCTCCAGAACATGAGTTTGGTTCCAATGGGGTGGATCGAGTGCGTTCTTTGCGAAAAATTCCGATGCGACTTTATGGCACAAACTTGTGCATTAATTGCACCAGTTCAACCCGTTTTGCACCGAGTTTCACGTAGTAACGAAACATTGAAAAATGCACCCAACCACTACGAAAACGCACCAAAACATGAGTTTAGGGTCCAATGGGGTGGATCGCGTGCGTTCGTTGCCAAAAATTCCGATGCTAGTTCGTGTCACGAACTTTTGTATTAATTGCACCAGTTCAGCCTATTTCGCACCGAGTTTCATGCAGTAACGAAACAATCCAAAATGCACCCAAACACTACAAAACGCACCAATTCATGAGTTTCGCGTCCAATGGGGTGGATCGGGTGCGTTCATTGCGAAAAACTCTGAAGCAATTTCGTGGCACGAACTTCTTCATTAATTGCACCAGTTCAACCCATTTTGCACCGAGTTCCGGGTAATAACGAAACATTGCGAAATGCACCGACACACTACGAAATGCTCCAGAACATGAGTTTGGTTCCAATGGGGTGGATCGAGTGCGTTCTTTGCGAAAAATTCCGATGCGACTTTATGGCACAAACTTGTGCATTAATTGCACCAGTTCAATCCGTTTTGCACCGAGTTTCATGTAGTAATGAAACATTGACAAATGCATCCAAACACTACGAAAACGCACCAAAACATGAGTTTAGGGTCCAATGGGGTGGATCGCGTGCGTTCGTTGCCAAAAATTCCGATGCGAGTTCGTCGCACGAACTTTTGCCTTAATTGCACCAGTTCAGCCTATTTCGCACCGAGTTTCATGCAGTAACGAAAAAAAATCCAAAATTCACCCAAATACTACAAAACGAACCAATATATGATTTTAGGGTCCAATGGGGTCGATCGGGTCGATCGGGTGCGTTCGTTGCGAAAAATTATGATGCGAATTTATGGCACAAACTTGTGCATTAATTGCACCAGTTCAACCCGTTTTGCACCGAGTTTCACGTAGTAACGAAACATTGAAAAATGCACCCAACCACTACGAAAACGCACCAAAACATGAGTTTAGGGTCCAATGAGGTGGATCGCGTGCGTTTGTTGCCAAAAATTCCGATGCGAGTTCGTGTCACGAACTTTTGTATTAATTGCACCAGTTCAGCCTATTTCGCACCGAGTTTCATGCAGTAACGAAACAATCCAAAATGCACCCAAACACTACAAAACGCACCAATTCATGAGTTTCGCGTCCAATGGGGTGGATCGGGTGCGTTCATTGCGAAAAACTCTGAAGCAATTTCGTGGCACGAACTTCTTCATTAATTGCACCAGTTCAACCCATTTTGCACCGAGTTCCGGGTAATAACGAAACATTGCGAAATGCACCGACACACTACGAAATGCTCCAGAACATGAGTTTGGTTCCAATGGGGTGGATCGAGTGCGTTCTTTGCGAAAAATTCCGATGCGACTTTATGGCACAAACTTGTGCATTAATTGCACCAGTTCAACCCGTTTTGCACCGAGTTTCACGTAGTAACGAAACATTGAAAAATGCACCCAACCACTACGAAAACGCACCAAAACATGAGTTTAGGGTCCAATGGGGTGGATCGCGTGCGTTCGTTGCCAAAAATTCCGATGCTAGTTCGTGTCACGAACTTTTGTATTAATTGCACCAGGTTCAGCCTATTTCGCACCGAGTTTCATGCAGTAACGAAACAATCCAAAATGCACCCAAACACTACAAAACGCACCAATTCATGAGTTTCGCGTCCAATGGGGTGGATCGGGTGCGTTCATTGCGAAAAACTCTGAAGCAATTTCGTGGCACGAACTTCTTCATTAATTGCACCAGTTCAACCCATTTTGCACCGAGTTCCGGGTAATAACGAAACATTGCGAAATGCACCGACACACTACGAAATGCTCCAGAACATGAGTTTGGTTCCAATGGGGTGGATCGAGTGCGTTCTTTGCGAAAAATTCCGATGCGACTTTATGGCACAAACTTGTGCATTAATTGCACCAGTTCAACCCGTTTTGCACCGAGTTTCACGTAGTAACGAAACATTGAAAAATGCACCCAACCACTACGAAAACGCACCAAAACATGAGTTTAGGGTCCAATGGGGTGGATCGCGTGCGTTCGTTGCCAAAAATTCCGATGCTAGTTCGTGTCACGAACTTTTGTATTAATTGCACCAGTTCAGCCTATTTCGCACCGAGTTTCATGCAGTAACGAAACAATCCAAAATGCACCCAAACACTACAAAACGCACCAATTCATGAGTTTCGCGTCCAATGGGGTGGATCGGGTGCGTTCATTGCGAAAAACTCTGAAGCAATTTCGTGGCACGAACTTCTTCATTAATTGCACCAGTTCAACCCATTTTGCACCGAGTTCCGGGTAATAACGAAACATTGCGAAATGCACCGACACACTACGAAATGCTCCAGAACATGAGTTTGGTTCCAATGGGGTGGATCGAGTGCGTTCTTTGCGAAAAATTCCGATGCGACTTTATGGCACAAACTTGTGCATTAATTGCACCAGTTCAACCCGTTTTGCACCGAGTTTCACGTAGTAACGAAACATTGAAAAATGCACCCAACCACTACGAAAACGCACCAAAACATGAGTTTAGGGTCCAATGGGGTGGATCGCGTGCGTTCGTTGCCAAAAATTCCGATGCTAGTTCGTGTCACGAACTTTTGTATTAATTGCACCAGTTCAGCCTATTTCGCACCGAGTTTCATGCAGTAACGAAACAATCCAAAATGCACCCAAACACTACAAAACGCACCAATTCATGAGTTTCGCGTCCAATGGGGTGGATCGGGTGCGTTCATTGCGAAAAACTCTGAAGCAATTTCGTGGCACGAACTTCTTCATTAATTGCACCAGTTCAACCCATTTTGCACCGAGTTCCGGGTAATAACGAAACATTGCGAAATGCACCGACACACTACGAAATGCTCCAGAACATGAGTTTGGTTCCAATGGGGTGGATCGAGTGCGTTCTTTGCGAAAAATTCCGATGCGACTTTATGGCACAAACTTGTGCATTAATTGCACCAGTTCAACCCGTTTTGCACCGAGTTTCACGTAGTAACGAAACATTGAAAAATGCATCCAACCACTACGAAAACGCACCAAAACATGAGTTTAGGGTCCAATGGGGTGGATCGCGTGCGTTCGTTGCCAAAAATTCCGATGCGAGTTCGTCGTCACGAACTTTTGTATTAATTGCACCAGTTCAACCCATTTCGCACCGAGTTTCATGCAGTAACGAAACATCCAAATGCACCCAAACACTACAAAACGCACAACATGAGTTTTAGGTCCAATGGGGTGGAATGGGGTGGATCGCGTGCGTTCTTTGCCAAAAAATTCCGATGATTCGTGTCACGAACTGTATTAATTGCACCAGTTCAACCTATTTGCACCGAGTTTCGTAACGAAACATCCAAAATGCACCCAAACACTACAAAACGCCAAACATGAGTTTCGGTCCAATGGGGTGGATCGGGTGCGTTCATTGTGAAAAACTCTGATGCTTTCGTGCACGAACTTTTCATTAATTGCACCAGTTCAACCCATTTGCACCGAGTTATAACGAAACATCGAAAATGCACCCACACACTACGAAATGCTCCAACATGAGTTTGGTCCAATGGGGTGGATCGAGTGCGTTCTTTGCGAAAAATTCCGATGCGACTTTATGGCACAACTTGTGCATTAATTGCACCAGTTCAACCCGTTTTGCACCGAGTTTCACGTAGTAACGAAACATTGAAAAATGCACCCAACCACTACGAAAACGCACCAAAACATGAGTTTAGGGTCCAATGGGGTGGATCGCGTGCGTTCGTTGCCAAAAATTCCGATGCTAGTTCGTGTCACGAACTTTTGTATTAATTGCACCAGTTCAGCCTATTTCGCACCGAGTTTCATGCAGTAACGAAACAATCCAAAATGCACCCAAACACTACAAAACGCACCAATTCATGAGTTTCGCGTCCAATGGGGTGGATCGGGTGCGTTCATTGCGAAAAACTCTGAAGCAATTTCGTGGCACGAACTTCTTCATTAATTGCACCAGTTCAACCCATTTTGCACCGAGTTCCGGGTAATAACGAAACATTGCGAAATGCACCGACACACTACGAAATGCTCCAGAACATGAGTTTGGTTCCAATGGGGTGGATCGAGTGCGTTCTTTGCGAAAAATTCCGATGCGACTTTATGGCACAAACTTGTTTTTAATTGCACCAGTTCAACCCATTTTGCACCGAGTTTGTGTAGTAATTAAACATTGCCAAATGCACCGAAACACTACGAAACACAAAAACATGAGTTTAGGCCCAATGGGGTGGATTGGGTGCGTTTTTTGAAAAATCCGATGCGACTTCATGGCACGAACTTGTGCATTAATTCACCAGTTCAGCCTTTTGCACAGTTTCGTGCTGTAACGAAACAATCCAAATGCACCCAAACACTACAAAACGCACAAGCATGAGTTTAGGGTCCAATGGGTGGATCGGTGCGTTCGTTGCCAAAAATTCTGATGCGAGTTTGGCACAAGTTTTGCGTTAATTGCACCAGTTCAGCCCGTTTTGCACCGAGTTTCATGCAGTAATGAAAAAATCCAAATGCACCCCAAATACTACAAAACGAACCAATACATGATTTTAGGGTCCAATGGGGTCGATCGGTGCGTTCGTTGCGAAAAATTCTGATGCGAATTTATGGCACAAACTTGTGCATTAATTGCACCAGTTCAACCCGTTTTGCACCGAGTTTCACGTAGTAACGAAACATTGAAAAATGCACCCAACCACTACGAAAACGCACCAAAACATGAGTTTAGGGTCCAATGGGGTGGATCGCGTGCGTTCGTTGCCAAAAATTCCGATGCGAGTTCGTGTCACGAACTTTTGTATTAATTGCACCAGTTCAGCCTATTTCGCACCGAGTTTCATGCAGTAACGAAACAATCCAAAATGCACCCAAACACTACAAAACGCACCAATTCATGAGTTTCGCGTCCAATGGGGTGGATCGGGTGCGTTCATTGCGAAAAACTCTGAAGCAATTTCGTGGCACGAACTTCTTCATTAATTGCACCAGTTCAACCCATTTTGCACCGAGTTCCGGGTAATAACGAAACATTGCGAAATGCACCGACACACTACGAAATGCTCCAGAACATGAGTTTGGTTCCAATGGGGTGGATCGAGTGCGTTCTTTGCGAAAAATTCCGATGCGACTTTATGGCACAAACTTGTGCATTAATTGCACCAGTTCAACCCGTTTTGCACCGAGTTTCATGTAGTAATGAAACATTGACAAATGCATCCAAACACTACGAAAAACGCACCAAAACATGAGTTTAGGTGTCCAATGGGGTGGATCGCGTGCGTTCTGTTGCCAAAAATTCCCGATGCCTAGTTCGTGTCACGACTTTTGTATTAATTGCACCAGTTCAGCCTATTTCGCAACCGAGTTTCATGCAGTAGAACGAAACAATCCAAAATGCACCCAAACACTACAAAAAACGCACCATTCATGAGTTTCGCGTCCAATGGGGTGGATCGAGGTGCGTTCATTGGCGAAAAACCTAAATGCTAATTTCGTGGCACGAACTTCTTCATTAATTGCCAACCAGTTCAACAACCTTTTGCAATCGAGTTCGGGTAAGTAGCGAAAAAAATTGTCTAAAAATGCACCCGAAACAGCTACGAACAAATGGCTCCAAAACATTGAGTTAGGGTCCAATGGGGTGGATCGGGTGCCGTTCGTTGAAAAATTCCATGCAAATTTATGGCACAAACTTGTGCATTAATTGCACCAGCTCAAACCGTTTTGCACCGAGTTTTGTGTAATTAAACATTGCCAAATGCACCGAAACACTACGAAACACACCAAAACATGAGTTTAGGGTCCAATGGCTTGATGGGTGCGCTCGTTCAAAAATTCCAATGCGACTTCATGGCACGAACTTGTGCATTAATTCTACTAGTTCAGCTTTGCACGAGTTTCGTGCTGTAATGAAACAATCCAAAATGCACCCAAACACTACAAATGCACAAGCACATGAGTTTAGGGTCTAATGGGGTGGATCAGGTGCGTTCGTTGCCAAAAATTCTGATGCGAGTTTCCTGGCATGAAGTTTTGCGTTAATTGCATCAGTTCAGCCCGTTTTGCACCGAGTTCATGCAGTAATGAAAAAATCCAAAATGCACCCAAATACTACAAACGAACCAATAGATTTTAGGGTCCAATGGGGTCGATCGGGTGCGTTCGTTGCGAAAAATTCTGATGCGAATTTATGGCACAAACTTGTGCATTAATTGCACCAGTTCAACCCGTTTTGCACCGAGTTTCACGTAGTAACGAAACATTAACAAATGCACCCAACCACTATGAAAACGCACCAAAACATGAGTTTAGGGTCCAATGGGGTGGATCGCGTGCGTTCGTTGCCAAAAATTCCGATGCGAGTTCGTGTCACAACTTTTTGTATTAATTGCACCAGTTCAGCCTATTTCGCACTGAGTTTAATGCAGTAACGAAACTATCCAAAATGCACTCAAACACTACAAAACGCACCAATTCATGAGTTTAGCGTCCAATGGGGTGGATTGGGTGCATTCATTAAGCGAAAACTCTGATGCGATTTCGTGGCACAAACTTGTGCATTAATTGCACCAGTTCAACCCATTTTGCACCGAGTTTCATGTAGTAATGAAACATTGACAAATGCATCAAACACTATGAAAACGCACCAAAACATGAGTTTAGGGTCCAATGGGGTGGATCGCGTGCGTTCGTTGCCAAAAATTCCGATGCGAGTTCGTGTCACGAACTTTTGTATTAATTGCACCAGTTCAGCCTATTTCGCACCGAGTTTCATGCAGTAACGAAACAATCCAAAATGCACCCAAACACTACAAAACGCACCAATTCATGAGTTTCGCGTCCAATGGGGTGGATCGGGTGCGTTCATTGCGAAAAACTCTGAAGCAATTTCGTGGCACGAACTTCTTCATTAATTGCACCAGTTCAACCCATTTTGCACCGAGTTCCGGGTAATAACGAAACATTGCGAAATGCACCGACACACTACGAAATGCTCCAGAACATGAGTTTGGTTCCAATGGGGTGGATCGAGTGCGTTCTTTGCGAAAAATTCCGATGCGACTTTATGGCACAAACTTGTGCATTAATTGCACCAGTTCAACCCGTTTTGCACCGAGTTTCACGTAGTAACGAAACATTGAAAAATGCACCCAACCACTACGAAAACGCACCAAAACATGAGTTTAGGGTCCAATGAGGGTGGATCGCGGTGCGTTTCGTTGCCAAAAATTCCGATGCGAGTTCGTGTCACGAACTTTTGTATTAATTGCAACCAGTTCAGCCTATTTCGCATCCGAGTGTTCATGCAGTAACGAAACAATCCAAAATGCAAACCCAAACACTAACAAACGCACCAATTCAATGAGTTTCCGCGTCCAATGGGGTGGATCGGGTGGCGTTCATTCGTCGAAAAACTCTGAAGCAATTTCGCGCACGAACTTCTTCATTAATTGCAGCACAGTTCAACGCCATTTGCACCGAGTTCCGGGCTAACGAAACATTGCGAAATGCACACTACCACTTAGAAATGCTCCAGAACATGAGTTTGGTTCCATGGGGTGGATCGAGTGCGTTCTTTGCGAAAGAATCCGATGTGCCGACTTTATGGGACAAACGTTGTGCATTAATTGCAACCGTTCAACCCGTTTTGCACAGAGTTTCACATAGTAACGAAACATTGAAAAATGCACCAACCACTATTAAAACACACCAAAACATGAGTTTTAGGGTCCAATGGGGTGGATCGCGTGCGTTCGTTGCCAAAAATTCCGATGCGAGTTCGTGGCACGAACTTTTGCATTAATTGCACCAGTTCAGCCTATTTCGCACCGAGTTTCATGCAGTAACGAACAATCCAAAATGCACCCAAACACTACAAAACGCATCAATTCATGAGTTTAGCGTCCAATGGGGTGGATCGAGTGCGTTCATTGCGAAAACTCTGATGCGATTTCGTGGCACGAACTTCCTCATTAATTGCACCATTCAACCCGTTTTGCACCGAGTTTCGTGCAGTGACGAAAAAAATCCAAAATGCACCCAAACAGTACGAAACAAACCAATACTTGAGTTTAGGGTCCAATGGGGTGGATCGCGTCCGTTCGTTGCCAAAAATTCCATGCGACTTGGCACAACTTGTCCATTAATTGCACCAGCTCAACCCATTTTGCACCGAGTTTTGTGTAGTAAAACATTGCCAAATGCACCGAAACACTACGAAACACATGAAATGAGTTTAGGCTCCAATGGCTGTATGGGTGCGCTCGTTTTGAAAAATCCGATGCGATTCATGGCACGAACTTGTGCATTAATTGCACCAGTTCAGCCCGCTTTGCACAGTTTCGTGCTGTAATGAAACAATCCAAAATGCACAAGCACATGAGTTTAGGGTCTAATGGGGTGGATCAGGTGCGTTCGTTGCCAAAAATTCTGATGCGAGTTCCTGGCATGAAGTTTTGCGTTAATTGCATCAGTTCAGCCCGTTTTGCACCGAGTTTCATGCAGTAATGAAAAAAATCCAAATGCACCCAAACTACAAAACGAACCAATACATGATTTTAGGGTCCAATGGGGTGATCGGTGCGTTCGTTGCGAAAAATTCTGATGCGAATTTATGGCACAACTTGTGCATTAATTGCACCAGTTCAAACCCGTTTTGCACCGAGTTTCACGTAGTAACAAAACATTAAAAATGCACCCAACCACTACGAAAACGCACCAAAACATGAGTTTAGGGTCCAATGGGGTGGATCGCGTGCGTTCGTTGCCAAAAATTCCGATGCGAGTTCGTGTCACGAACTTTTGTATTAATTGCACCAGTTCAGCCTATTTCGCACCGAGTTTCATGCAGTAACGAAACAATCCAAAATGCACCCAAACACTACAAAACGCACCAATTCATGAGTTTCGCGTCCAATGGGGTGGATCGGGTGCGTTCATTGCGAAAAACTCTGAAGCAATTTCGTGGCACGAACTTCTTCATTAATTGCACCAGTTCAACCCATTTTGCACCGAGTTCCGGGTAATAACGAAACATTGCGAAATGCACCGACACACTACGAAATGCTCCAGAACATGAGTTTGGTTCCAATGGGGTGGATCGAGTGCGTTCTTTGCGAAAAATTCCGATGCGACTTTATGGCACAAACTTGTGCATTAATTGCACCAGTTCAACCCGTTTTGCACCGAGTTTCACGTAGTAACGAAACATTGAAAAATGCACCCAACCACTACGAAACGCACCAAAACATGAGTTTAGGGTCCAATGGGGTGGATCGCGTGCGTTCGTTGCCAAAAATTCCGATGGCTAGTTCGTGTCACGAACTTTTGTATTAATTGCACCAGTTCAAGCCTATTTCGCACCGAGTTTCATATGCAGTAACGAAACAATCCAAAAGGCACCCAAACACTACAAAACGCACCAATTCATGAGTTTCGCGTCCAATGGGGTGGATCAGGTGCGTTCCTGCGAAAAGCTCTGAAGCATTTCGTGTCAACGAACTTCTTCATTAATTGCAACCATTCACCCATTTTTGCACCGAGTTCCGGTAATAACGAAACATTGTCAAATGCACCGACACACTACGAAATGCGCCAGAACATAGTTTTGGTTCCAATGGGGTCGATCGTGTGCATTCTTTGAAAAATTCCGATGCAACATTATGGCACAAACTGTGCATTAATTTGCACACACTCAACCATTTTGCACCGAGTTTTCGTTGTAAGTTAAACATTGAAATGCACCGAAACACTACGAAACACACCAAACATGAGTTTAGGGTCCAATGGCTTGATTGGGTGCGCTCGTTCTGAAAAATTCCAATGCGACTTCATGGCACGAACTTGTGCATTAATTCACTAGTTCAGCCCGCTTTGCACGAGTTTCGTGCTGTAATGAAACATCCAAATGCACCCAAACACTACAAAATGCACAAACATGAGTTTAGGGTCTAATGGGGTGGATCAGGTGCGTTCGTTGCCAAAAATTCTGATGCGAGTTCCTGGCATGAAGTTTTGCGTTAATGGCATTAGTTCAGCCCGTTTTGCACCGTGTTTCATGCAGTAATGAAAAAAATCCAAAATGCACCCAAAACTACAAAACGAACCAATACATGATTTTAGGTCCAATGGGGTCGATCGGGGGTGCGTTCGTTGCGAAAAATTCTGATGCGAATTTGGCACAAACTTGTGCATTAATTGCACCAGTTCAACCCGTTTTGCACCGAGTTTCACGTAGTAACGAAACATTAACAAATGCACCCCAACCACTATGAAAACGCACCAAAACATGAGTTTAGGGTCCAATGGGGTGGATCGCGTGCGTTCGTTGCCAAAAATTCCGATGCGAGTTCGTGTCACAAATTTTGTATTAATTGCACCAGTTCAGCCTATTTCGCACTGAGTTTAATGCAGTAACGAAACTATCCAAAATGCACTCAAAACACTACAAAACGCACCAATTCATGAGTTTAGCGTCCAATGGGGTGGATCGGGTGCATTCATTAAGGAAAACTCTGATGCGATTTCGTGGCACAAACTTGTGCATTAATTGCACCAGTTCAACCCATATTGCACCGAGTTCATGTAGTAAGGAAACATTGACAAATGCATCAAAACACTACGAAACGCACCAAAACATGAGTTTAGGGTCCAATGGGGTGGATCGCGTGCGTTCGTTGCCAAAAATTCTGATGCGAGTTCGTCGCACGAACTTTTGCCTTAATTGGCACCAGTTCAGCCTATTTCGCACCGAGTTTCATGCAGTAACGAAACAATCCAAAATGCACCCAAACACTACAAAACGCACCAATTCATGAGTTTCGCGTCCAATGGGGTGGATCGGGTGCGTTCATTGCGAAAAACTCTGAAGCAATTTCGTGGCACGAACGTCTTCATTAATTGCAACCAGTTCAACCCATTTTGCACCGAGTTCCGGGTAATAACGAAACATTGCGAAATGCACCGACACACTACGAAATGCTCCAGAACATGAGTTTGGTTCCAATGGGGGTGGATCGAGTGCGTTCTTTGCGAAAAATTCCGATGCGACTTTTGGCACAAACTTGTGCATTAATGGCACCAGTTCAACCCGTTTTGCACCGAGTTTCACGTAGTAACGAACATTGAAAAAATGCACCCAACCACTACGAAAACTCACCAAAACATGAGTTTATGGTCCAATGGGTGGATCGGCGTGCGTTCGTTGCCAAAAATTCCGATGCTAGTTCGTGTCACGAACTTTTGTATTAATTGCACCGGTTCAGCCTATTTCGCAACCGAGTTTCATGCAGTAACGAAACAATCCAAAATGCAACCCAAACACTACAAAACGCACCAATTCATGAGTTTCGCGTCCAATGGGTGTGGATCGGGTGCGTTCATTGCGAAAAACTCTGAAGCAAATTTCGTGGCACGAACTTCTTCATTAATTGCACCAGTTCAACCCATTTTGCACCGAGTTCCGGGTAATAACGAAACATTGCGAAATGCACGACACACTACGAAATGCTCCAGAACATGAGTTTGGTTCCAATGGGGTGGATCGAGTGCGTTTCTTTGCGAAAAAATTTCCGATGCGACTTTATGGCACAAACTTGTGCATTAATTGCACCAGTTCAACCGTTTTGCACCGAGTTTCACGTAGTAACGAAACATTGAAAAATGCACCCAACCACTACGAAAACGCAACCAAAACATGAGTTTAGGGTCCAATGGGGTTGATCGCGTGCGTTCGTTGCCAAAAATTCCGATGCGAGTTCGTCGTCACGAACTTTGTATTAATTGCACCAGTTCAGCCTATTTCGCACCGAGTTTCATGCAGTAACGAGACAATCCAAAATGCACCCAAACACTACAAAACACACCAATTCATGAGTTTCGCGTCCAATGGGGTGGATCGGGTGCATTCATTGCGAAAAACTCTGAATGCGATTTCGTGGCACGAACTTCTTCATTAATTGCACTAGTTCAACCCATTTTGCACCTGAGTTCCAGGTTAATAACGAAACATTGCGAAATGCACCGACACACTACGAAATGCTCCAGAACATGAGTTTGGTTCCAATGGGGTGGATCGAGTGCGTTCTTTGCGAAAAATTCCGATGCGACTTTATAGGCTACAAACTTGTGCATTAATTGCACCAGTTCAACCCGTTTTGCACCGAGTTTCACTGTAGTAACGAAAACATTGACAAATGCACCCAACCACTACGAAAACGCACCAAAACATGAGTTCAGGGTCCAATGGGGTGGATCGCGTGCGTTCGTTTCCAAAAATTCCGATGCGAGTTCGTGTCACGAACTTTTGTATTAATTGCACCAGTTCAGCCTATTTCGCGCCGAGTTTCATGCAGTAACGAAACAATCAAAAATGCACCCAAACACTACAAAACGCACCAATTCATGAGTTTAGTGTCCAATGGGGTGGATCGGGTGCGTTCATTGCGAAAAACTTTGATGCGATTTCATGGCATGAACTTCTTCATTAATTGCACCAGTTCAACCCATTTTGCACCGAGTTCCGGGTAGTAATGAAACATTGCCAAATGCACCGACACACTACGAAATGCTCCTAGAACATGAGTTTGGTTCCAATGGGGTGGATCGAGTGCGTTCTTTGCGAAAAATTCCGATGCGACTTTATGGCACAAACTTGTGCATTAATTGCACCAGTTCAACCCATTTTGTACCGAGTTTCATGTAGTAACGAAACATTGACAAATACACCCAAACACTACGAAAACGCACCAAAACATGAGTTTAGGGTCCAATGGGGTGGATCTCGTGCGTTCGTTGCCAAAAATTCCGATGCGAGTTCGTGGCACGAACTTTTGCATTAATTGCACCAGTTCAGCCTATTTCGCACCGAGTTTTGTGTTGTAATTAAACATTGCCAATGCACCGAAACACTACGAAACACACCAAAACATGAGTTTATGGTCCAATTGGCTTGATTGGGTGCGCTCGTTCTGAAAAATTCCAATGCGACTTCATGGCACGAACTTGTGCATTAATTCTACTAGTTCAGCCCGCTTTGCATCGAGTTTCGTGCTGTAATGAAACAATCCAAAATGCACCCCAAACACTACAAAATGCACAAGCACATGAGTTTAGGGTCTAATGGGGTGGATCAGGTGTGTTCGTTGCCAAAAATTCTGATGCGAGTTCCTGGCATGAAGTTTTGCGTTAATTGCATCAGTTCAGCCAGTTTTGCACCGAGTTTCATGCAGTAATGAAAAAAAATCCAAAATGCACCCAAATACTACAAAACGAACCAATACATGATTTTAGGGTCCAATGGGGTCGATCGGGTGCGTTCGTTTCGAAAAATTCTGATGCGAATTTATGGCACAAACTTGTGCATTAATTGCACCAATTCAACCCGTTTTGCACCGAGTTTCACGTAGTAACGAAACATTAACAAATGCACCCAACCACTACTGAAAACGCACCAAAACATGAGTTTAGGGTCCAATGGGGTGGATCGCGTGCGTTCGTTGCCAAAAATTCCGATACGAGTTCGTGTCACAAACTTTTGTATTAATTGCACCAGTTCAGCCTATTTCGCACCGAGTTTCATGTAGTAACGAAACTATCCAAAATGCACTCAAACACTACAAAACGCACCAATTCATGAGTTTCGCGTCCAATGGGGTGGATCGGGTGCATTCATTGCGGAAATCTCTGATGCGATTTCGTCTCACGAACTCCTTCATTAATTGCACGAGTTCAACCCGTTTTGCACCGAGTTTCATGCAGTAACGAAAATATCCAAACGCACCCAAACACTACGGAACAAACCAATAATTGAGTTTAGGGTCCAAATGGGGTGGATCGCGTCCGTTCGTTGCCAAAAATTGCGATGCGAGTTCGTCACGAACTTTTGCATTAATTGCACTAGTTCAGCCTATTTCGCATCAAGTTTCATGCAGTAACGAAACAATCCAAAATGCACCCAAACACTACAAAACGCAGCAATTCATGAGTTTAGCGTCCAATGGGGTGGATTGGGTGCGTTCATTGCGGAAAAATCTGATGCGATTTCGTGGCACAAACTTCTTCATTAATTGCACCAGCTCAACCCGTTTTGCACCAAGTTTCATGTAGTAACGAAACAAATCAAAATGCACCTAAACAGTACAAACAAACCAATACTTCAGTTTAGGGTCCAATGGGGTGGATCGTGCGTTCGTTGCGAAAAATTCCAATGCGACTTAATGGCACAAACTTGTCATTAATTGCACCAGTCAACCCATTTTGCACCGAGTTTTGTGTAGTAATTAAACATTGCCAAATGCACCGAAACACTACGAACAAACCAAACATGAGTTTAGGGTCCAATTGGCTGATTGGGTGCGCTTTCTGAAAAATTCCGATGCGACTTCATGGCACGAACTTGTGCATTAATTCACTAGTTCAGCCCGCTTTGCATCGAGTTTCGTGCTGTAACGAAACATCCAAATGCACCCAAACACTACAAAATGCACAAACATGAGTTTAGGGTCTAATGGGTGGATCAGGGGCGTTTGTTGCCAAAATTCCGATGCGATTCGTGGCATGAAGTTTTGCGTTAATTGCATCAGTTCAGCCCGTTTGGCAACGAGTTTCATGCAGTAACGAAAAAACCAAATGCAACCAAACTACAAAACACCAATACATGATTTTTGGGTCCAATGGGGTGATCGGGTGCGTTCGTGTGAAAAATTCTGATGCGAATTTATGGCACAACTTGTGCATTAATTGCAGCAGTTCAACCGTTTTGCACCGAGTTTCACGTAGTAACGAAACATTGACAAATGCACCCAACACTACGAAATGCACCAAAACATGAGTTTAGGGTCCAATGGGTGGATCGCGTGCGTTCGTTGCCAAAAATTTCGATGCGAGTTCGTGGCACGAAATTTTGCATTAATTGCACCAGTTCAGCCTATTTCGCATCGAGTTTCATGCAGTAACGAAACAATCCAAAATGCACCCAAACACTACAAAACGCACCAATTCATCAGTTTCGCGTCCAATGGGGTGGATCGGGTGCGTTCATTGCGAAAAACTCTGAATGCGATTTCGTGGCACAAAATTCTTCATTAATTGCACTAGTTCAACCCATTTTGCACTGAGTTCTGGGTTATAACGAAACATTGCGAAATGCACCGACACACTACAAAATGCTCCAGAACATGAGTTTGGTTCCAATGGGGTGGATCGAGTGCGTTCTTTGCGAAAAATTCCGATGCGACTTTATAGGCACAAACTTGTGCATTAATTGCACCAGTTCAATCCGTTTTGCACCGAGTTTCATGTAGTAACGAAACATTGACAAATGCACCCAAACACTACGAAAACGCACCAAAACATGAGTTCAGTGTCCAATGGGGTGGATCGCGTGCGTTCGTTGCCAAAAATTCCGATGCGAGTTCGTGGCACGAACTTTTGCATTAATTGCACCAGTTTTGCCTATTTCGCACCGAGTTTCATGCAGTAACGAAACAATAAAAAATGAGAACCCAAACACTACAAAACGCACCAATTCTTGAGTTTAGCGTCCAATGGGGTGGATCGGGTGCGTTCATTGCGAAAAACTCTGATGCGATTTCGTGGCACGAACTTCTTCATTAATTGCACCAGTTCAACCCATTTTGCACCGAGTTCCGTGTAGTAATGAAACATTGCCAAATGCACCGAAACACTACGAAATGCTCCAAAACATTAGTTTGGTTCCAATGGGGTGGATCGAGTGCGTTCTTTGCGAAAAATTCCGATGCGACTTTATGGCACAAACTTGTGCATTAATTGCACCAGTTCAACCCATTTTCTACCGTATTTCATGTAGTAACGAATCATTGACAAATACACCCAAACACTACGAAACGGACCAAAACATGAGTTTAGGGTCCAATGGGGTGAATCTCATGCGTTCGTTGCCAAAAATTCCGATGCGAGTTCGTGGCACGAACTTTTGCATTAATTGCACCAGTTCAGCCTATTTCACACTGAGTTTCATGCAGTAACGAAACTATCCAAAATGCACTCAAACACTACAAAACGCACCAATTCATGAGTTTAGCGTCCAATGGGGTGGATCGGGTGCATTCATTGCGGAAAACTCTGATGCGATTTTGTGGCACGAACTTCTTCATTAATTGCACTAGTTCTACCCGTTTTGCACCGAGTTTCATGCAGTAACGAAAAATATCCAAAATTCACCCAAACAGTACGAAACAAACCAATGCTTGAGTTTAGGGTCCAAAGGGGTGGATCGCGTCCGTTCGTTGCCAAAAATTGCGATGCGAGTTCGTGGCACGCACTTTTGCATTAATTGCACTAGTTCAGCCTATTTCGCATCAAGTTTCATGCAGTAACGAAACAATCCAAAATGCACCCAAACACTACATAACGCATCAATTCATGAGTTTAGCGTCCAATGGGGTGGATCGGGTGCATTCATTGCGGAAAACTCTGATCCGATTTCATCGCACGAACTTCTTCATTAATTGCACCAGTTCAACCCGTTTTGCACCGAGTTTCGTGCAGTAACGAAACAAATCCAAATGCACCTAAACAGTACGAAACAAACCAATACTTGAGTTTAGGGTCCAATGGGGTGGATCGCGTCCGTTCGTTGCGAAAAATTCCAATGTGACTTATTGGCACAAACTTGTCCATTAATTGCACCAGATCAACCCATTTTGCACCGAGTTTTGTGTAGTAATTAAACATTGCCAAATGCACCGAAACACTACGAAACACACCAAAACATGAGTTTAGGGTCCAATTGGCTTGATTGGGTGCGCTCGTTCTGAAAAATTCCGATGCGACTTCATGGCACGAACTTGTGCATTAATTCTACTAGTTCAGCCCGCTTTGCATCGTGTTTTGTGCTGTAACGAAACAATCCAAAATGCACCCAAGCACTACAAAATGCACAGGCACATGAGTTTAGGGTCTAATGGTGTGGATCAGGTGTGTTCGTTGCTAAAAATTCTGATGCGAGTTCGTGGCATGAAGTTTTGTGTTAATTGCATCAGTTCAGCCTGTTTTGCACCAAGTTTCATGCAGTAACGAAAAAAATTCCAAAATGCACCCAAATACTACAAACGAACCAATACATGATTTTAGGGTCCAATGGGGTCGATCGGGTGCGTTCGTTGCGAAAAATTCTGATGCGAATTTATGGCACAAACTTGTGCATTAATTGCACCAGTTCAAACCATTTTGCACCGAGTTTCACGTAGTAACGAAACATTGACAAATGCACCCAACCACTACGAAAACGCACCAAAACATGAGTTTAGGGTCCAATGGGTGGATCGCGTGCGTTTGTTGCCAAAAATTTTGATGCGAGTTCGTGGCACGAAATTTTGCATTAATTGCACCAGTTCAGCCTATTTCGCACCGAGTTTCATGCAGTAACGAAACAATCCAAAATGCACCCAAACACTACAAAACGCACCAATTCATCAGTTTCGCGTCCAATGGGGTGGATCGGGTGCGTTCATTGCGAAAAACTCTGATGCGATTTCGTGGCACAAAATTCTTCATTAATTGCACTAGTTTAACCCATTTTGCACCAGGTTCCGGGTAATAACGAAACATTGCAAAATGCACCGACACACTACAAAATGCTCCAGAACATGAGTTTGGTTCCAATGGGGTGGATTGAGTGCGTTCTTTGCGAAAAATTCCGATGCGACTTTATAGCACAAACTTGTGCATTAATTGCACCAGTTCAACCCGTTTTGCACCGAGTTTCATGTTGTAACGAAACATTGACAAATGCACCCAAACACTATGAAACGCAACAAAACATGAGTTTAGTGTCCAATGGGGTGGATCGCGTGCGTTCGTTGCCAAAAATTCCGATACGAGTTCGTGGCACGAACTTTTGCATTAATTACACCAGTTCTGCCTATTTCGCACCGAGTTTCATTCAGTAACGAAACAATAAAAAATGCACCCAAACACTACAAAACGCACCAATTCATGAGTTTAGCGTCCAATGGGGTGGACTGGGTGCGTTCATTGCGAAAAACTATGATGCGATTTCATGGCACGAACTTCTTCATTAATTGCACCAGTTCAACCCATTTTGCACCGAGTTCCGTGTAGTAATGAAACATTGCCAAATGCACCGAAACACTACGAAATGCTCCAGAACATGAGTTTGGTTCCAATGGGGTGGATCCAGTGCGTTCTTTGCGAAAATTCCGATGCGAATTTATGGCACAAACTTGTGCATTAATTGCACCAGTTCAACCCATTTTGTACCAAGTTTCATGTAGTAACGAACATTGACTAATACACCCAAACACTACGAAAACGGACCAAAACATGAGTTTAGGGTCCAATGGGATGGATCTCGTGCGTTCGTTGCCAAAAATTCCGATGCGAGTTCGTGGCACGAACTTTTGCATTAATTGCACCAGTTCAGCCTATTTCGCATCAAGTTTCATGCAGTAACGAAACAATCCAAAATGCACCCAAACACTATAAAATACACCAATTCATGAGTTTAGCATCCAATGGGGTGGATCGGGTGCGTTCATTGCGAAAAACACTGATGCGATTTCGTGGTACGAACTTCTTCATTAATTGCACCAATTCAACCCGTTTTGCACCGAGTTTCGTGCAGTAACGAAACAATCTAAAATGCGACCAAACACTACAAAACGCACCAATTCATGAATTTAGCGTCCAATGGGGTGGATCGGTTGCGTTCATTGCCAAAAATTCCGAAGCGAGTTCGTGGCATGAATTTTTGTATTAATTGCACCAGTTCTGCCTATTTCGCACCGAGTTTCATGCAGTAACGAAACAATCCAAAATGCACCCAAACACTACAAAACGCACCAATTCATGAGTTTAGCGTCAAATGGGGTGGATCGCGTGCGCTCATTGCCAAAAATTTCGATGCGAGTTCGTGGCATGAACTTTTGCATTAATTGCACCAGTTCTGCCCTATTTCGCACCGAGTTTCATGCAATAACGAAAAAATCCAAAATGCACCCAAACACTACAAAACGCACCAATTCATGAGTTTAGCGTCCAATGGGGTGGATCTAGTGCGTTCATTGCAAAAAACTCTGATGCGATTTCGTGGCACGAACTTCTTCATTAATTGCACCAGTTCAACCCATTTTGCACCTAGTTCAGTGTTGTAATGAAACATTACCAAATGCACCGAAACACCTACGAAATGCTCTAGAACATGAGTTTGGTTCCAATGGGGTGGATCGAAGTGCGATCTTTGCGAAAAATTCCGATGTGACTTTATGGCACAAACTTGCGCATTAATTGCACCAGGTCAACCCATTTGTACCAAGTTTCATGTAGTAACGAAGCATTGACAAATACACCCAAACACTACGAAAACGGACCAAAACATGAGTTTAGGGTCCAATGGGGGTGGATCTCGTGCGTTCGTTGCCAAAAATTCCGAATGCGAGTTCGTGGCACGAACTTTTGCATTAATTGCACCAGTTCAGCCTATTTCTGCACTGAGTTTCATACCGTAACGAAACTATCCAAAATGCACTCAAACACTACAAAACGCACCAATTCATGAGTTTAGCGTCAATGGGGTGGAATCGCGTGCGGTTCATTGCCAAAAATTCCCGATGCGAGTTCGTGGCATGAACTTTTGCATTAATTGCACCAGTTCTGCCTATTTCGCACCCGAGTTTTCATGCAATAACGAAAAAAAATCCAAAATGCCCAAAACACTAACAAAACGCACCAATTCATGAGTTTAGCGTCCAATGGGGTGGATCTAGTGCGTTCATTGCGAAAAACTCTGATGTGATTCGTGGCACGAACTTCTTCATTAATTGCACGAGGTTAACCCATTTTGCACCTAGTTCAGTGTAGTAATGAAACATTACCAAATGCACCGAAATACTACGCAATGCTCTAGAACATGAGTTTGGTTCCAATGGGGTGGATCGAGTGGCGCGATCTCTTGCGAAAAAATCCGATGTGACTTATGGCACAAAACTTGCGCAGATATAGCACCAGGGTCAACCCATTTTGTACCAAGTTTCATGTAGGAACGAAGCATTGACAAATACACCCAAACACTACGAAAACGGACCAAAACATGAGTTTAGGGTCCAATGGGGTGGATCTCGTGCGTTCGTTGCCAAAAATTTCGATGCGAGTTCGTGGCACGACTTTGCATTAATTGCAACCTGTTCTGCCTAGTTCGCACCGAGTTTCATGCAGTAACGAAACAATCCAAAATGCACCCAAACACTACCAAACACACCAATTCATGAGTTTAGCGTCCAATGGGGTGGATGGGTGCGTTCATTGCGAAAAACTCTGATGCGATTTCGTGGCAACGAACTTCTCATTAATTGCACCAGTTCAACCCATTTTGCACCGAGTTCCGTGTATAATGAAACATTGCCAAATGCACCGAAACACTACGAAATGCTCCAGAACATGAGTTTGGTTCCAATGGGGTGGGATCCAGTGCGTTGCTTTGCGAAAAATTCCGATGCGAATTTATGGCACAACTTGCGCATTAATTGCACCAGGTCACCCATTTTGTACCAAGTTTCATGTAGTAACGAAACATTGACAAATACACCCAAACACTACGAAAACGGACCAAAACATGAGTTTAGGGTCCAATGGGGTGGATCTCGTGCGTTCGTTGCCAAAAATTCCGATGCGAGTTCGTGGCACGAACTTTTGCATTAATTGCACCAGTTCAGCCTATTTCGCACTGAGTTTCATGCAGTAACGAAACTATCCAAAATGCACTCAAACACTACAAAACGCACCAATTCATGATTTTAGCGTCAATGGGGTGGATCGGTGCGTCATTGCAAACTTCCGATGCGATTTCGAGCATGATTTTTGCATTAATTGCACTAGTTCCTATTTTGTACCGAGTTTTCATGCAGTAACGAAAAAATCCAAAATGCACCCAAACAGTACGAAACAACCAATTCTGAGTTTAGCGTCCAATGGGGTGGATCACGTCCGTTCGTTGCCAAAAACTTGCGATGCGAGTTTCGTGGCACGAACTTTTCATTAATTGCACCAGTTCAACCATTTTGCACATCAAGTTTCACTGCAGTAATGAAACATCCAAAATGCACCCGAAACTACGAAATGCTCCAGAATGAGTTTGGTCCAATGGGGTGGATCGGTGCGTTCATTGCGAAAAACTGATGTGATTTCGTGGTACAACTTCTTCATTAATGCACCAATCAACCCATTTTGCACCAGTTTCATGTAGTAACGAAACAAATCCACAATGCACCCAAACAGTACGAAACGACCAAAACATTAGTTTAGTGTCCAATGGGGTGGATCGGTGCATTCGTTGCCAAAATTTCGATACGAGTTAGTGGCCGAACTTTTGCATTAATTGCACCTGTTCAGCCTATTTCGCACCGAGTTTCATGCTGTAGTGACGAAACAATCCAAAATGCACCCAAACACTACAAAACACACCAATTCATGAGTTTAGCGTCCAATGGGGTGGATCGGGCGTGCGTGTGTTGCCAAAAATTCCGATGCGAGTTCGTGGCATGAACTTTTGCATTAATTGGACCAGTTCTGCCTATTTCGCACCGGTTCATGCAGTAACAAAACAATCTAAAATGCGACCAAACACTACAAAACGCACCAATTCATGAATTTAGCGTCCAATGGGGTGGATCGGTTGCGTTCATTGCCTAAAATTCCGAAGCGAGTTCGTGGCATGAATTTTTGTATTAATTGCACCAGTTCTGCCTATTTCGCACCGAGTTTCATGCAGTAACGAAACAATCCAAAATGCACCCAAACACTACAAAACGCACAATTCATGAGTTTAGCGTCAATGGGGTGGATCGCGTGCGGTTCATTGCCAAAAATTCCGATGCGAGTTCGTGGCATGAACTTTTGCATTAATTGCACCAG
>NW_024376686.1:0-32152 GCF_016808335.1 Panicum virgatum
AAACTCATGAACTGGGTGTGTTGTAGTGTTTGGGTGCATTTTGGATTGGTTCGTTACTGCATGAAACTCGATGCGAAATAGGCTGAACTGGTGCAATTAATGCAAAAGTTCGAGCCACGAACTCGCATAGGAATTTCGGGCAACGAACGCACTCGATCCACCCCATTAGATCCTAAACTCATGTTTTGGTGCGTTTTCGTAGTGTTTGGGTGCATTTGTCAATGTTTCGTTACTACATGAAACTCGGTGCAAAACGGGTTGAACTGGTGCAATTAATGCACAAGTTTGTGCCATAAAGTCGCATCGGAATTTTTCGCAAAGAACGCACTCGATCCACCCAATTGGATCCAAACTCATGTTCTGGAGCATTTCGTAGTGTTTCGATGCATTTGGCAATGTTTCGTTACTACACGGAACTCGGTGCACAATGGGTTGAACTGGTGCAATTAATGGACAAGTTTGTACCATTAAGTCGCATTGGAATTTTTCGCAACGAACGCACCCGATCCACCCCATTGGACCCTGAACTCAAGTATTGGTTTGTTTCGTAATGTTTGGGTGCATTTTGGATTTGTTTTGTTACTGCACGAAACTCAGTGCAGAACGGATTGAACTAGTGCAATTAATGAAGAAGTTCGTGCCATGAAATTGCATCAGAGTTTTTCGCAATGAACGCACCCGATCCAGCCCATTGGACGCTAAACTCATGAACTGGTGTGTTTTGTAGTGTTTGGGTGCATTTTGGATTGTTTCGTTACTGCATGAAAACTCGATGCGAAATAGGCTGAACTGGTGCAATTAATGCAAAAGTTCGAGCCACGAACTCGCATAGGAATTTCGGGCAACGAACGCACTCGATCCACCCCATTGGATCCTAAACTCATGTTTTGGTGCGTTTTCGTAGTGTTTGGGTGCATTTGTCAATGTTTCGTTACTACATGAAACTCGGTGCAAAACGGGTTGAACTGGTGCAATTAATGCACAAGTTTGTGCCATAAAGTCGCATCGGAATTTTTCGCAAAGAACGCACTCGATCCACCCAATTGGATCCAAACTCATGTTCTGGAGCATTTCGTAGTGTTTCGATGCATTTGGCAATGTTTCGTTACTACACGGAACTCGGTGCACAATGGGTTGAACTGGTGCAATTTAATGGACAAGTTTGTACCATTAAGTCGCATTGGAATTTTTCGCAACGAACGCACCCGATCCACCCCATTGGACCCTGAACTCAAGTATTGGTTTGTTTCGTAATGTTTGGGTGCATTTTGGATTTGTTTTGTTACTGCACGAAACTCAGTGCAGAACGGATTGAACTAGTGCAATTAATGAAGAAGTTCGTGCCATGAAATTGCATCAGAGTTTTTCGCAATGAACGCACCCGATCCAGCCCATTGGACGCTAAACTCATGAACTGGTGTGTTTTGTAGTGTTTGGGTGCATTTTGTATTGTTTCGTTACTGCATGAAACTCGATGCGAAATAGGCTGAACTGGTGCAATTAATGCAAAAGTTCGAGCCACGAACTCGCATAGGAATTTCGGGCAACGAACGCACTCGATCCACCCCATTGGATCCTAAACTCATGTTTTGGTGCGTTTTCGTAGTGTTTGGGTGCATTTGTCAATGTTTCGTTACTACATGAAACTCGGTGCAAAACGGGTTGAACTGGTGCAATTAATGCACAAGTTTGTGCCATAAAGTCGCATCGGAATTTTTCGCAAAGAACGCACTCGATCCACCCAATTGGATCCAAACTCATGTTCTGGAGCATTTCGTAGTGTTTCGATGCATTTGGCAATGTTTCGTTACTACACGGAACTCGGTGCACAATGGGTTGAACTGGTGCATTTAATGGACAAGTTTGTACCATTAAGTCGCATTGGAATTTTTCGCAACGAACGCACCCGATCCACCCCATTGGACCCTGAACTCAAGTATTGGTTTGTTTCGTAATGTTTGGGTGCATTTTGGATTTGTTTTGTTACTGCACGAAACTCAGTGCAGAACGGATTGAACTAGTGCAATTAATGAAGAAGTTCGTGCCATGAAATTGCATCAGAGTTTTTCGCAATGAACGCACCCGATCCAGCCCATTGGACGCTAAACTCATGAACTGGTGTGTTTTGTAGTGTTTGGGTGCATTTTGGATTGTTTCGTTACTGCATGAAACTCGATGCGAAATAGGCTGAACTGGTGCAATTAATGCAAAAGTTCGAGCCACGAACTCGCATAGGAATTTCGGGCAACGAACGCACTCGATCCACCCCATTGGATCCTAAACTCATGTTTTGGTGCGTTTTCGTAGTGTTTGGGTGCATTTGTCAATGTTTCGTTACTACATGAAACTCGGTGCAAAACGGGTTGAACTGGTGCAATTAATGCACAAGTTTGTGCCATAAAGTCGCATCGGAATTTTTCGCAAAGAACGCACTCGATCCACCCAATTGGATCCAAACTCATGTTCTGGAGCATTTCGTAGTGTTTCGATGCATTTGGCAATGTTTCGTTACTACACGGAACTCGGTGCACAATGGGTTGAACTGGTGCATTTAATGGACAAGTTTGTACCATTAAGTCGCATTGGAATTTTTCGCAACGAACGCACCCGATCCACCCCATTGGACCCTGAACTCAAGTATTGGTTTGTTTCGTAATGTTTGGGTGCATTTTGGATTTGTTTTGTTACTGCACGAAACTCAGTGCAGAACGGATTGAACTAGTGCAATTAATGAAGAAGTTCGTGCCATGAAATTGCATCAGAGTTTTTCGCAATGAACGCACCCGATCCAGCCCATTGGACGCTAAACTCATGAACTGGTGTGTTTTGTAGTGTTTGGGTGCATTTTGTATTGTTTCGTTACTGCATGAAACTCGATGCGAAATAGGCTGAACTGGTGCAATTAATGCAAAAGTTCGAGCCACGAACTCGCATAGGAATTTCGGGCAACGAACGCACTCGATCCACCCCATTGGATCCTAAACTCATGTTTTGGTGCGTTTTCGTAGTGTTTGGGTGCATTTGTCAATGTTTCGTTACTACATGAAACTCGGTGCAAAACGGGTTGAACTGGTGCAATTAATGCACAAGTTTGTGCCATAAAGTCGCATCGGAATTTTTCGCAAAGAACGCACTCGATCCACCCAATTGGATCCAAACTCATGTTCTGGAGCATTTCGTAGTGTTTCGATGCATTTGGCAATGTTTCGTTACTACACGGAACTCGGTGCACAATGGGTTGAACTGGTGCATTAATGGACAAGTTTGTACCATTAAGTCGCATTGGAATTTTTCGCAACGAACGCACCCGATCCACCCCATTGGACCCTGAACTCAAGTATTGGTTTGTTTCGTAATGTTTGGGTGCATTTTGGATTTGTTTTGTTACTGCACGAAACTCAGTGCAGAACGGATTGAACTAGTGCAATTAATGAAGAAGTTCGTGCCATGAAATTGCATCAGAGTTTTTTCGCAATGAACGCACCCGATCCAGCCCATTGGACGCTAAACTCATGAACTGGTGTGTTTTGTAGTGTTTGGGTGCATTTTGGATTGTTTCGTTACTGCATGAAACTCGGTGCGAAATAGGCTGAACTGGTGCAATTAATGCAAAAGTTCGAGCCACGAACTCGCATAGGAATTTCGGGCAACGAACGCACTCGATCCACCCCATTGGATCCTAAACTCATGTTTTGGTGCGTTTTCGTAGTGTTTGGGTGCATTTGTCAATGTTTCGTTACTACATGAAACTCGGTGCAAAACGGGTTGAACTGGTGCAATTAATGCACAAGTTTGTGCCATAAAGTCGCATCGGAATTTTCGCAAAGAACGCACTCGATCCACCCAATTGGATCCAAACTCATGTTCTGGAGCATTTCGTAGTGTTTCGATGCATTTGGCAATGTTTCGTTACTACACGGAACTCGGTGCACAATGGGTTGAACTGGTGCAATTAATGGACAAGTTTGTACCATTAAGTCGCATTGGAATTTTTCGCAACGAACGCACCCGATCCACCCCATTGGACCCTGAACTCAAGTATTGGTTTGTTTCGTAATGTTTGGGTGCATTTTGGATTTGTTTTGTTACTGCACGAAACTCAGTGCAGAACGGATTGAACTAGTGCAATTAATGAAGAAGTTCGTGCCATGAAATTGCATCAGAGTTTTTCGCAATGAACGCACCCGATCCAGCCCATTGGACGCTAAACTCATGAACTGGTGTGTTTTGTAGTGTTTGGGTGCATTTTGGATTGTTTCGTTACTGCATGAAACTCGGATGCGAAATAGGCTGAACTGGTGCAATTAATGCAAAAGTTCGAGCCACGAACTCGCATAGGAATTTCGGGCAACGAACGCACTCGATCCACCCCATTGGATCCTAAACTCATGTTTAGGTGTGTTTTCGTAGTGTTTGGGTGCATTTGTCAATGTTTCGTTACTACATGAAACTCGGTGCAAAACGGGTTGAACTGGTGCAATTAATGCACAAGTTTGTGCCATAAAGTCGCATCGGAATTTTTCGCAAAGAACGCACTCGATCCACCCAATTGGATCCAAACTCATGTTCTGGAGCATTTCGTAGTGTTTCGATGCATTTGGCAATGTTTCGTTACTACACGGAACTCGGTGCACAATGGGTTGAACTGGTGCAATTAATGGACAAGTTTGTACCATTAAGTCGCATTGGAATTTTTCGCAACGAACGCACCCGATCCACCCCATTGGACCCTGAACTCAAGTATTGGTTTGTTTCGTAATGTTTGGGTGCATTTTGGATTTGTTTTGTTACTGCACGAAACTCAGTGCAGAACGGATTGAACTAGTGCAATTAATGAAGAAGTTCGTGCCATGAAATTGCATCAGAGTTTTTCGCAATGAACGCACCCGATCCAGCCCATTGGACGCTAAACTCATGAACTGGTGTGTTTTGTAGTGTTTGGGTGCATTTTGGATTGTTTCGTTACTGCATGAAACTCGGTGCGAAATAGGCTGAACTGGTGCAATTAATGCAAAAGTTCGAGCCACGAACTCGCATAGGAATTTCGGGCAACGAACGCACTCGATCCACCCCATTGGATCCTAAACTCATGTTTTGGTGTGTTTTCGTAGTGTTTGGGTGCATTTGTCAATGTTTCGTTACTACATGAAACTCGGTGCAAAACGGGTTGAACTGGTGCAATTAATGCACAAGTTTGTGCCATAAAGTCGCATCGGAATTTTTCGCAAAGAACGCACTCGATCCACCCAATTGGATCCAAACTCATGTTCTGGAGCATTTCGTAGTGTTTCGATGCATTTGGCAATGTTTCGTTACTACACGGAACTCGGTGCACAATGGGTTGAACTGGTGCAATTAATGGACAAGTTTGTACCATTAAGTCGCATTGGAATTTTTCGCAACGAACGCACCCGATCCACCCCATTGGACCCTGAACTCAAGTATTGGTTTGTTTCGTAATGTTTGGGTGCATTTTGGATTTGTTTTGTTACTGCACGAAACTCAGTGCAGAACGGATTGAACTAGTGCAATTAATGAAGAAGTTCGTGCCATGAAATTGCATCAGAGTTTTTCGCAATGAACGCACCCGATCCAGCCCATTGGACGCTAAACTCATGAACTGGTGTGTTTTGTAGTGTTTGGGTGCATTTTGGATTGTTTCGTTACTGCATGAAACTCGGTGCGAAATAGGCTGAACTGGTGCAATTAATGCAAAAGTTCGAGCCACGAACTCGCATAAGAATTTCGGGCAACGAACGCACTCGATCCACCCCATTGGATCTAAACTCATGTTTTGGTGTGTTTTCGTAGTGTTTGGGTGCATTTGTCAATGTTTCGTTACTACATGAAACTCGGTGCAAAATGGGTTGAACTGGTGCAATTAATGCACAAGTTTGTGCCATAAAGTCGCATCGGAATTTTTCGAAAAGAACGCACTCGATCCACCCCATTGGATCCAAACTCAAGTTCTGGAGCATTTCGTAGTGTTTCGATGCATTTGGCAATGTTTCGTTACTACACGGAACTCGGTGCAAAATGGGTTGAACTTGTGGAATTAATGCACAAGTTTGTGCCATAAAGTCGCATCGGAATTTTTCGCAAAGAACGCACTCGATCCACCCCATTGGATCCAAACTCTTGTTCTGGAGCATTTCGTAGTGTTTCGGTGCATTTGGCAATGTTTCATTACTACACGGAACTCGGTGCAGAATGGGTTGAACTGGTGCAATTAATGGACAAGTTTGTGCCATTAAGTCGCATTGGAATTTTCGCAACGAACGCACCCGATCCACCCCATTTGACCCTAAACTCAATTATTGGTTTGTTTCGTAATGTTTGGGTGCATTTTGGATTTATTTTGTTACTGCACGAAACTTGGTGCAAAACGGATTGAACTAGTGCAATTAATGGAGAAGTTCGTGCCACGAAATCGCATCAGAGTTTTTCGCAATGAACGCACCCGATCCACCCCATTGGACGCTAAACTCATGAATTGGTGCGTTTTGTAGTGTTTGGGTGCATTTTGGATTGTTTCGTTGCTGCATGAAACTCGGTGCGAAATAGGATGAACAGGTGCAATTATTGCAAAAGTTCGAGCCACGAACTCGCATCGGAATTTCTGGTTATGAACGCACGTGATCCACCCCATTCGACCGTAAACTCTTGTTTTGGTGCGTTTTCGTAGTGTTTGGGTGCATTTGTCAATGTTTGTTACTACATGAAACTCGATGCAGAATGTGTTGAACTGGTGCAATTAATGGACAAGTTTGTGCCATTAAGTCGCATTGGAATTTTTCGCAACGAATGCACCCGATCCACCCCATTGGACCCTAAACTCAAGTATTGGTTTGTTTCGTAATGTTTGGGTGCATTTTGGATTTTTTTGTTACTGCACGAAGCTTGGTGCAAAACAGATTGAACTAGTGCAATTAATGAAGAAGTTCGTCCCACGAAATCGCATCAGAGTTTTTCGCAATGAACGCACCCGATCCACCCCATTGGACGCTAAACTCATGAATTGGTGCGTTTTGTAGTGTTTGGGTGCATTTTGGATTGTTTCGTTACTGCATGAAACTCGGTGCGAAATAGGCTGAACTGGTGCAATTAATGCAAAAGTTCGAGCCACGAACTCGCATAAGAATTTCGGGCAACGAACGCACTCGATCCACCCCATTGGATCTAAACTCATGTTTTGGTGTGTTTTCGTAGTGTTTGGGTGCATTTGTCAATGTTTCGTTACTACATGAAACTCGGTGCAAAACGGGTTGAACTGGTGCAATTAATGCACAAGTTTGTGCCATAAAGTCGCATCGGAATTTTTCGCAAAGAACGCACTCGATCCACCCAATTGGATCCAAACTCATGTTCTGGAGCATTTCGTAGTGTTTCGATGCATTTGGCAATGTTTCGTTACTACACGGAACTCGGTGCACAATGGGTTGAACTGGTGCAATTAATGGACAAGTTTGTACCATTAAGTCGCATTGGAATTTTTCGCAACGAACGCACCCGATCCACCCCATTGGACCCTGAACTCAAGTATTGGTTTGTTTCGTAATGTTTGGGTGCATTTTGGATTTGTTTTGTTACTGCACGAAACTCAGTGCAGAACGGATTGAACTAGTGCAATTAATGAAGAAGTTCGTCCCATGAAATTGCATCAGAGTTTTTCGCAATGAACGCACCCGATCCAGCCCATTGGACGCTAAACTCATGAACTGGTGTGTTTTGTAGTGTTTGGGTGCATTTTGGATTGTTTCGTTACTGCATGAAACTCGGTGCGAAATAGGCTGAACTGGTGCAATTAATGCAAAAGTTCGAGCCACGAACTCGCATAAGAATTTCGGGCAACGAACGCACTCGATCCACCCCATTGGATCTAAACTCATGTTTTGGTGTGTTTTCGTAGTGTTTGGGTGCATTTGTCAATGTTTCGTTACTACATGAAACTCGGTGCAAAATGGGTTGAACTGGTGCAATTAATGCACAAGTTTGTGCCATAAAGTCGCATCGGAATTTTTCGAAAAGAACGCACTCGATCCACCCCATTGGATCCAAACTCAAGTTCTGGAGCATTTCGTAGTGTTTCGATGCATTTGGCAATGTTTCGTTACTACACGGAACTCGGTGCAAAATGGGTTGAACTTGTGGAATTAATGCACAAGTTTGTGCCATAAAGTCGCATCGGAATTTTTCGCAAAGAACGCACTCGATCCACCCCATTGGATCCAAACTCTTGTTCTGGAGCATTTCGTAGTGTTTCGGTGCATTTGGCAATGTTTCATTACTACACGGAACTCGGTGCAGAATGGGTTGAACTGGTGCAATTAATGGACAAGTTTGTGCCATTAAGTCGCATTGGAATTTTTCGCAACGAACGCACCCGATCCACCCCATTTGACCCTAAACTCAATTATTGGTTTGTTTCGTAATGTTTGGGTGCATTTTGGATTTATTTTGTTACTGCACGAAACTTGGTGCAAAACGGATTGAACTAGTGCAATTAATGGAGAAGTTCGTGCCACGAAATCGCATCAGAGTTTTTCGCAATGAACGCACCCGATCCACCCCATTGGACGCTAAACTCATGAATTGGTGCGTTTTGTAGTGTTTGGGTGCATTTTGGATTGTTTCGTTGCTGCATGAAACTCGGTGCGAAATAGGATGAACAGGTGCAATTATTGCAAAAGTTCGAGCCACGAACTCGCATCGGAATTTCTGGTTATGAACGCACGTGATCCACCCCATTCGACCGTAAACTCTTGTTTTGGTGCGTTTTCGTAGTGTTTGGGTGCATTTGTCAATGTTTTGTTACTACATGAAACTCGATGCAGAATGTGTTGAACTGGTGCAATTAATGGACAAGTTTGTGCCATTAAGTCGCATTGGAATTTTTCGCAACGAATGCACCCGATCCACCCCATTGGACCCTAAACTCAAGTATTGGTTTGTTTCGTAATGTTTGGGTGCATTTTGGATTTTTTTGTTACTGCACGAAGCTTGGTGCAAAACAGATTGAACTAGTGCAATTAATGAAGAAGTTCGTCCCACGAAATCGCATCAGAGTTTTTCGCAATGAACGCACCCGATCCACCCCATTGGACGCTAAACTCATGAATTGGTGCGTTTTGTAGTGTTTGGGTGCATTTTGGATTGTTTCGTTGCTGCATGAAACTCGGTGCGAAATAGGCTGAACTGGTGCAATTAATGCAAAAGTTCGAGCCACGAACTCGCATCGGAATTTCTGGCTATGAATGCACGCGATCCACCCCATTCGACCGTAAACTCATGTTTTGGTGCGTTTTCGTAGTGTATGGGTGCATTTGTCAATGTTTCGTTACTACATGAAACTCGGTGCAGAATGTGTTGAACTGGTGCAATTAATGGACAAGTTTGTGCCATTAAGTCGCATTGGAATTTTTCGCAACGAATGCGCCCGATCCACCCCATTGGACCCTAAACTCAAGTATTGGTTTGTTTCGTAATGTTTGGGTGCATTTTGGATTTGTTTTGTTACTGCACGAAACTTGGTGCAAAACGGATTGAACTAGTGCATATAATGAAGAAGTTCGTGCCACGAAATCGCATCAGAGTTTTTCGCAATGAACGCACCCGATCCACCCCATTGGACACTAAACTCATGAATTGGTGCGTTTTGTAGTGTTTGGGTGCATTTTGGATTGTTTCATTGCTGCATGAAACTCGGTGCGAAATTGGCTGAACTGGTGCAATTAATGCAAAAGTTCGAGCCACGAACTCGCATCGAATTTCTGGCTATAAACGCACGCGATCCAGCCCATTCGACCGTAAACTCATGTTTTGGTGCGTTTTCGTAGTGTTTGGGTGCATTTGTCAATGTTTCGTTACTACATGAAACTCGGTGCAGAATGTGTTGAACTAGTGCAATTAATGGACAAGTTTGTGCCATTAAGTCGCATTAGAATTTTCGCAACGAATGCACCCGATCCACCCCATTGGACCCTAAACTCAAGTATTGGTTTGTTTCGTAATGTTTGGGTGCATTTTGGATTTGTTTTGTTACTGCACGAAACTTGGTGCAAAACGGATTGAACTAGTGCATATAATGAAGTTCGTGCCACGAAATCGCATCAGAGTTTTTCGCAATGAACGCACCCGATCCACCCCATTGGACGCTAAACTCATGAATTGGTGCGTTTTGTAGTGTTTGGGTGCGTTTTGGATTGTTTCGTTGCTGCATGAAACTCGGTGCGAAATAGGCTGAACTGGTGCAATTAATGCAAAAGTTCGAGCCACGAACTCGCATCGGAATTTCTGGATATGAATGCACGCGATCCACCCCATTCGACCGTAAACTCATGTTTTGGTGCGTTTTCGTAGTGTTTGGGTGCATTTGTCAATGTTTCGTTACTACATGAAACTCGGTGCAGAATGTGTTGAACTGGTGCAATTAATGAACAAGTTTGTGCCATTAAGTCGCATTCGAATTTTTCGCAACGAATGCACCCGATCCACCCCATTGGACCCTAAACTCAAGTATTGGTTTGTTTCGTAATGTTTGGGTGCATTTTGGATTTGTTTTGTTACTGCACGAAACTTGGTGCAAAACGGATTGAACTAGTGCATATAATGAAGAAGTTCGTGCCACGAAATCGCATCAGAGTTTTTCGCAATGAACGCACCCGATCCACCCCATTGGACGCTAAACTCATGAATTGGTGCGTTTTGTAGTGTTTGGGTGCATTTTGGATTGTTTCATTGCTGCATGAAACTCGGTGCGAAATAGGCTGAACTGGTGCAATTAATGCAAAAGTTCGAGCCACGAACTCGCATCGGAATTTCTGGCTATGAACGCACGCGATCCACCCCATTCGACCGTAAACTCATGTTTTGGTGCGTTTTCGTAGTGTTTGGGTGCATTTGTCAATGTTTCGTTACTACATGAAACTCGGTGCAGAATGTGTTGAACTAGTGCAATTAATGGACAAGTTTGTGCCATTAAGTCGCATTAGAATTTTTCGCAACGAATGCACCCGATCCACCCCATTGGACCCTAAACTCAAGTATTGGTTTGTTTCGTAATGTTTGGGTGCATTTTGGATTTGTTTTGTTACTGCACGAAACTTGGTGCAAAACGGATTGAACTAGTGCATATAATGAAGAAGTTCGTGCCACGAAATCGCATCAGAGTTTTTCGCAATGAACGCACCCGATCCACCCCATTGGACACTAAACTCATGAATTGGTGCGTTTTGTAGTGTTTGGGTGCATTTTGGATTGTTTCATTGCTGCATGAAACTCGGTGCGAAATTGGCTGAACTGGTGCAATTAATGCAAAAGTTCGAGCCACGAACTCGCATCGGAATTTCTGGCTATAAACGCACGCGATCCAGCCCATTCGACCGTAAACTCATGTTTTGGTGCGTTTTCGTAGTGTTTGGGTGCATTTGTCAATGTTTCGTTACTACATGAAACTCGGTGCAGAATGTGTTGAACTAGTGCAATTAATGGACAAGTTTGTGCCATTAAGTCGCATTAGAATTTTTCGCAACGAATGCACCCGATCCACCCCATTGGACCCTAAACTCAAGTATTGGTTTGTTTCGTAATGTTTGGGTGCATTTTGGATTTGTTTTGTTACTGCACGAAACTTGGTGCAAAACGGATTGAACTAGTGCATATAATGAAGAAGTTCGTGCCACGAAATCGCATCAGAGTTTTTCGCAATGAACGCACCCGATCCACCCCATTGGACGCTAAACTCATGAATTGGTGCGTTTTGTAGTGTTTGGGTGCGTTTTGGATTGTTTCGTTGCTGCATGAAACTCGGTGCGAAATAGGCTGAACTGGTGCAATTAATGCAAAAGTTCGAGCCACGAACTCGCATCGGAATTTCTGGATATGAATGCACGCGATCCACCCCATTCGACCGTAAACTCATGTTTTGGTGCGTTTTCGTAGTGTTTGGGTGCATTTGTCAATGTTTCGTTACTACATGAAACTCGGTGCAGAATGTGTTGAACTGGTGCAATTAATGGACAAGTTTGTGCCATTAAGTCGCATTCGAATTTTTCGCAACGAATGCACCCGATCCACCCCATTGGACCCTAAACTCAAGTATTGGTTTGTTTCGTAATGTTTGGGTGCATTTTGGATTTGTTTTGTTACTGCACGAAACTTGGTGCAAAACGGATTGAACTAGTGCATATAATGAAGAAGTTCGTGCCACGAAATCGCATCAGAGTTTTTCGCAATGAACGCACCCGATCCACCCCATTGGACGCTAAACTCATGAATTGGTGCGTTTTGTAGTGTTTGGGTGCATTTTGGATTGTTTCGTTGCTGCATGAAACTCGGTGCGAAATAGGCTGAACTGGTGCAATTAATGCAAAAGTTCGAGCCACGAACTCGCATCGGAATTTCTGGATATGAACTGCACGCGATCCACCCCATTCGACCGTAAACTCATGTTTTGGTGCGTTTTCGTAGTGTTTGGGTGCATTTGTCAATGTTTCGTTACTACATGAAACTCGGTGCAGAATGTGTTGAACTGGTGCAATTAATGGAACAAGTTTGTGCCATTAAGTCGCATTCGAATTTTTCGCAACGAATGCACCCGATCCACCCCATTGGACCCTAAACTCAAGTATTGGTTTGTTTCGTAATGTTTGGGTGCATTTTGGATTTGTTTTGTTACTGCACGAAACTTGGTGCAAAACGGATTGAACTAGTGCATATAATGAAGAAGTTCGTGCCACGAAATCGCATCAGAGTTTTTCGCAATGAACGCACCCGATCCACCCCATTGGACGCTAAACTCATGAATTGGTGCGTTTTGTAGTGTTTGGGTGCATTTTGGATTGTTTCATTGCTGCATGAAACTCGGTGCGAAATAGGCTGAACTGGTGCAATTAATGCAAAAGTTCGAGCCACGAACTCGCATCGGAATTTCTGGCTATGAACGCACGCGATCCACCCCATTCGACCGTAAACTCATGTTTTGGTGCGTTTTCGTAGTGTTTGGGTGCATTTGTCAATGTTTCGTTACTACATGAAACTCGGTGCAGAATGTGTTGAACTAGTGCAATTAATGGACAAGTTTGTGCCATTAAGTCGCATTAGAATTTTTCGCAACGAATGCACCCGATCCACCCCATTGGACCCTAAACTCAAGTATTGGTTTGTTTCGTAATGTTTGGGTGCATTTTGGATTTGTTTTGTTACTGCACGAAACTTGGTGCAAAACGGATTGAACTAGTGCATATAATGAAGAAGTTCGTGCCACGAAATCGCATCAGAGTTTTTCGCAATGAACGCACCCGATCCACCCCATTGGACACTAAACTCATGAATTGGTGCGTTTTGTAGTGTTTGGGTGCATTTTGGATTGTTTCGTTGCTGCATGAAACTCGGTGCGAAATAGGCTGAACTGGTGCAATTAATGCAAAAGTTCGAGCCACGAACTCGCATCGGAATTTCTGGCTATGAACGCACGCGATCCAGCCCCATTCGACCGTAAACTCATGTTTTGGTGCGTTTTCGTAGTGTTTGGGTGCATTTGTCAATGTTTCGTTACTACATGAAACTCGGTGCAGAATGTGTTGAACTAGTGCAATTAATGGACAAGTTTGTGCCATTAAGTCGCATTAGAATTTTTCGCAACGAATGCACCCGATCCACCCCATTGGACCCTAAACTCAAGTATTGGTTTGTTTCGTAATGTTTGGGTGCATTTTGGATTTGTTTTGTTACTGCACGAAACTTGGTGCAAAACGGATTGAACTAGTGCATATAATGAAGAAGTTCGTGCCACGAAATCGCATCAGAGTTTTTCGCAATGAACGCACCCGATCCACCCCATTGGACGCTAAACTCATGAATTGGTGCGTTTTGTAGTGTTTGGGTGCGTTTTGGATTGTTTCGTTGCTGCATGAAACTCGGTGCGAAATAGGCTGAACTGGTGCAATTAATGCAAAAGTTCGAGCCACGAACTCGCATCGGAATTTCTGGATATGAATGCACGCGATCCACCCCATTCGACCGTAAACTCATGTTTTGGTGCGTTTTCGTAGTGTTTGGGTGCATTTGTCAATGTTTCGTTACTACATGAAACTCGGTGCAGAATGTGTTGAACTGGTGCAATTAATGGACAAGTTTGTGCCATTAAGTCGCATTCGAATTTTTCGCAACGAATGCACCCGATCCACCCCATTGGACCCTAAACTCAAGTATTGGTTTGTTTCGTAATGTTTGGGTGCATTTTGGATTTGTTTTGTTACTGCACGAAACTTGGTGCAAAACGGATTGAACTAGTGCATATAATGAAGAAGTTCGTGCCACGAAATCGCATCAGAGTTTTTCGCAATGAACGCACCCGATCCACCCCATTGGACGCTAAACTCATGAATTGGTGCGTTTTGTAGTGTTTGGGTGCATTTTGGATTGTTTCATTGCTGCATGAAACTCGGTGCGAAATAGGCTGAACTGGTGCAATTAATGCAAAAGTTCGAGCCACGAACTCGCATCGGAATTTCTGGCTATGAACGCACGCGATCCACCCCATTCGACCGTAAACTCATGTTTTGGTGCGTTTTCGTAGTGTTTGGGTGCATTTGTCAATGTTTCGTTACTACATGAAACTCGGTGCAGAATGTGTTGAACTAGTGCAATTAATGGACAAGTTTGTGCCATTAAGTCGCATTAGAATTTTTCGCAACGAATGCACCCGATCCACCCCATTGGACCCTAAACTCAAGTATTGGTTTGTTTCGTAATGTTTGGGTGCATTTTGGATTTGTTTTGTTACTGCACGAAACTTGGTGCAAAACGGATTGAACTAGTGCATATAATGAAGAAGTTCGTGCCACGAAATCGCATCAGAGTTTTTCGCAATGAACGCACCCGATCCACCCCATTGGACACTAAACTCATGAATTGGTGCGTTTTGTAGTGTTTGGGTGCATTTTGGATTGTTTCATTGCTGCATGAAACTCGGTGCGAAATAGGCTGAACTGGTGCAATTAATGCAAAAGTTCGAGCCACGAACTCGCATCGGAATTTCTGGCTATGAACGCACGCGATCCAGCCCCATTCGACCGTAAACTCATGTTTTGGTGCGTTTTCGTAGTGTTTGGGTGCATTTGTCAATGTTTCGTTACTACATGAAACTCGGTGCAGAATGTGTTGAACTAGTGCAATTAATGGACAAGTTTGTGCCATTAAGTCGCATTAGAATTTTTCGCAACGAATGCACCCGATCCACCCCATTGGACCCTAAACTCAAGTATTGGTTTGTTTCGTAATGTTTGGGTGCATTTTGGATTTGTTTTGTTACTGCACGAAACTTGGTGCAAAACGGATTGAACTAGTGCATATAATGAAGAAGTTCGTGCCACGAAATCGCATCAGAGTTTTTCGCAATGAACGCACCCGATCCACCCCATTGGACGCTAAACTCATGAATTGGTGCGTTTTGTAGTGTTTGGGTGCGTTTTGGATTGTTTCGTTGCTGCATGAAACTCGGTGCGAAATAGGCTGAACTGGTGCAATTAATGCAAAGTTCGAGCCACGAACTCGCATCGGAATTTCTGGATATGAATGCACGCGATCCACCCCATTCGACCGTAAACTCATGTTTTGGTGCGTTTTCGTAGTGTTTGGGTGCATTTGTCAATGTTTCGTTACTACATGAAACTCGGTGCAGAATGTGTTGAACTGGTGCAATTAATGGACAAGTTTGTGCCATTAAGTCGCATTCGAATTTTTCGCAACGAATGCACCCGATCCACCCCATTGGACCCTAAACTCAAGTATTGGTTTGTTTCGTAATGTTTGGGTGCATTTTGGATTTGTTTTGTTACTGCACGAAACTTGGTGCAAAACGGATTGAACTAGTGCATATAATGAAGAAGTTCGTGCCACGAAATCGCATCAGAGTTTTTCGCAATGAACGCACCCGATCCACCCCATTGGACGCTAAACTCATGAATTGGTGCGTTTTGTAGTGTTTGGGTGCATTTTGGATTGTTTCATTGCTGCATGAAACTCGGTGCGAAATAGGCTGAACTGGTGCAATTAATGCAAAAGTTCGAGCCACGAACTCGCATCGGAATTTCTGGCTATGAACGCACGCGATCCACCCCATTCGACCGTAAACTCATGTTTTGGTGCGTTTTCGTAGTGTTTGGGTGCATTTGTCAATGTTTCGTTACTACATGAAACTCGGTGCAGAATGTGTTGAACTAGTGCAATTAATGGACAAGTTTGTGCCATTAAGTCGCATTAGAATTTTTCGCAACGAATGCACCCGATCCACCCCATTGGACCCTAAACTCAAGTATTGGTTTGTTTCGTAATGTTTGGGTGCATTTTGGATTTGTTTTGTTACTGCACGAAACTTGGTGCAAAACGGATTGAACTAGTGCATATAATGAAGAAGTTCGTGCCACGAAATCGCATCAGAGTTTTTCGCAATGAACGCACCCGATCCACCCCATTGGACGCTAAACTCATGAATTGGTGCGTTTTGTAGTGTTTGGGTGCATTTTGGATTGTTTCATTGCTGCATGAAACTCGGTGCGAAATAGGCTGAACTGGTGCAATTAATGCAAAAGTTCGAGCCACGAACTCGCATCGGAATTTCTGGCTATGAACGCACGCGATCCACCCCATTCGACCGTAAACTCATGTTTTGGTGCGTTTTCGTAGTGTTTGGGTGCATTTGTCAATGTTTCGTTACTACATGAAACTCGGTGCAGAATGTGTTGAACTAGGTGCAATTAATGGACAAGTTTGTGCCATTAAGTCGCATTGGAATTTTTCGCAACGAATGCACCCGATCCACCCCATTGGACCCTAAACTCAAGTATTGGTTTGTTTCGTAATGTTTGGGTGCATTTTGGATTTGTTTTGTTACTGCACGAAACTTGGTGCAAAACGGATTGAACTAGTGCATATAATGAAGAAGTTCGTGCCACGAAATCGCATCAGAGTTTTTCGCAATGAACGCACCCGATCCACCCCATTGGACGCTAAACTCATGAATTGGTGCGTTTTGTAGTGTTTGGGTGCATTTTGGATTGTTTCAGTTGCTGCATGAAACTCGGTGCGAAATAGGCTGAACTGGTGCAATTAATGCAAAAGTTCGAGCCACGAACTCGCATCGGAATTTCTGGCTATGAACGCACGCGATCCACCCCATTCGACCGTAAACTCATGTTTTGGTGCGTTTTCGTAGTGTTTGGGTGCATTTGTCAATGTTTCGTTACTACATGAAACTCGGTGCAGAATGTGTTGAACTGGTGCAATTAATGGACAAGTTTGTGCCATTAAGTCGCATTGGAATTTTTCGCAACGAATGCACCCGATCCACCCCATTGGACCCTAAACTCAAGTATTGGTTTGTTTCGTAATGTTTGGGTGCATTTTGGATTTGTTTTGTTACTGCACGAAACTTGGTGCAAAACGGATTGAACTAGTGCAATTAATGAAGAAGTTCGTGCCACGAAATCGCATCAGAGTTTTTCGCAATGAACGCACCCGATCCACCCCATTGGACGCTAAACTCATGAATTGGTGCGTTTTGTAGTGTTTGGGTGCATTTTGGATTGTTTCGTTGCTGCATGAAACTCGGTGCGAAATAGGCTGAACTGGTGCAATTAATGCAAAAGTTCGAGCCACGAACTCGCATCGGAATTTCTGGCATACGAACGCACGCGATCCACCCCATTCGACCGTAAACTCATGTTTTGGTGCGTTTTCGTAGTGTTTGGGTGCATTTTGTCAATGTTTCGTTACTACATGAAACTCGTGCAGAATGTGAACTGGTGCAATTAATGGACAAGTTTGTGCCATTAAGCGCATTAGAATTTTTCGCAACGAATGCACCCGATCCACCCCATTGGACCCTAAACTCAAGTATTGGTTTGTTTCGTAATGTTTGGGTGCATTTTGGATTTGTTTGTTACTGCACGAAACTTGGTGCAAAACGGATTGAACTAGTGCAATAATGAGAAGTTCGTGCCACGAATCGCATCAGAGTTTTTCGCAATGAACGCACCCGATCCACCCCATTGGACCCTGAACTCAAGTATTGGTTTGTTTCATACTGTTTGGGTGCATTTTGGATTTGTTCCGTTACTGCACGAAACTCAGTGCAGAACGGATTGAACTAGTGCAATTAATGAGAAGTTCGTGCCATGAAATTGCATTAGAGTTTTTCGCAATGAACGCACCCGATCCAGCCCATTGGATGCTAAACTCATGAATTGGTGTGTTTTGTAGTGTTTGGGTGCATTTTGGATTGTTTCGTTACTGCATGAAACTCGGTGCGAAATAGGCTGAACTGGTGCAATTAATGCAAAAGTTCAAGCCACGAACTAGCATAGGAATTTCGGGCAACGAACGCACTCGATCCACCCCATTGGATACTAAACTCATGTTTAGGTTGTTTTCGTAGTGTTTGGGTGCATTTGTCAATGTTTCGTTACTACATGAAACTCGGTGCAAAACGGGTTGAACTGGTGCAATTAATGCACAAGTTTGTGCCATAAAGTCGCATCGGAATTTTTCGCAAAGAACGCACTCGATCCACCCAATTGGATCCAAACTCATGTTCTGGAGCATTTCGTAGTGTTTCGATGCATTTGGCAATGTTTCGTTACTACACGGAACTCGGTGCACAATGGGTTGAACTGGTGCATTAATGGACAAGTTTGTACCATTAAGTCGCATTGGAATTTTTCGCAACGAACGCACCCGATCCACCCCATTGGACCCTGAACTCAAGTATTGGTTTGTTTCGTAATGTTTGGGTGCATTTTGGATTTTTTTTGTTACTGCACGAAACTCAGTGCAGAACGGATTGAACTAGTGCAATTAATGAAGAAGTTCGTGCCATGAAATTGCATCAGAGTTTTTCACAATGAACGCACCCGATCCAGCCCATTGGACGCTAAACTCATGAACTGGTGTGTTTTGTAGTGTTTGGGTGCATTTTGGATTGTTTCGTTACTGCATGAAACTCGATGCGAAATAGGCTGAACTGGGTGCAATTAATGCAAAGTTCGAGCCACGAACTCGCATCGGAATTTCTGGCTATGAACGCACCAATCCACCCCATTCGACCGTAAACTCATGTTTTGGTGCGTTTTCGTAGTGTTTGGGTGCATTTATCAATGTTTTCGTTACTACAATGAAACTCAGTGCAGAATATGTTGAACTGGTGCAATTAATGGACAAGTTTGTGCCATTAAGTCGCATTGGAATTTTTCGCAACGAATGCACCCGATCCACCCCATTGGACCCTAAACTCAAGTATTGGTTTGTTTCGTAATGTTTGGGTGCATTTTGATTTGTTTTGTTACTGCACGAAACTTGGTGCAAAACAGATTGAACTAGTGCAATTAATGAAGAAGTTCGTGCCACGAAATCGCATCAGAGTTTTTCGCAATGAACGCACCCGATCCACCCCATTGGACGCTAAACTCATGAATTGGTGCATTTTGTAGTGTTTGGGTGCATTTTGGATTGTTTCGTTACTGCATGAAACTCGGTGCGAAATAGGCTGAACTGGTGCAATTAATGCAAAAGTTCGAGCCACGAACTCGCATCGGAATTTCTGGCAACGAACGCACACGATCCACCCCATTGGACCCTAAACTCATGTTTTGGTGCGTTTTCGTAGTGTTTTGGGTGCATTTGTCAACGTTTCGTTACTACATGAAACTCGGTGCAAAACAGGTTGAACTGTGCAATTAATAAACAAGTTTGTGCCATAAAGTCGCATCGGAATTTTTCGCAAAGAACGCACTCTGATCCACCCAATTGGATCCAAACTCATGTTCTGGAGCATTCCATAGTGTTTCGGGTGCATTTGGCAATGTTTTGTTACTACACGTAACTCGGTGCACAATGGGTTGAACTGGTGCAATTAATGGACAAGTTTGTGCCATTAAGTCGCATTGGAATTTTTCGCAACGAATGCACCCGATCCACCCCATTGGACCCTGAACTCAAGTATTGGTTTGTTTCATAATGTTTGGGTGCATTTTGGATTTGTTCCGTTACTGCACGAAACTCAGTGCAGAACGGATTGAACTAGTGCAATTAATGAAGAAGTTCGTGCCATGAAATTGCATTAGAGTTTTTCGCAATGAACGCACCCGATCCAGCCCATTGGACGCTAAACTCATGAATTGGTGTGTTTTGTAGTGTTTGGGTGCATTTTGGATTGTTTCGTTACTGCATGAAACTCGGTGCGAAATAGGCTGAACTGGTGCAATTAATGCAAAAGTTCAAGCCACGAACTAGCATAGGAATTTCGGGCAACGAACGCACTCGATCCACCCCATTGGATACTAAACTCATGTTTAGGTTTGTTTTCGTAGTGTTTGGGTGCATTTGTCAATGTTTCGTTACTACATGAAACTCGGTGCAAAACGGGTTGAACTGGTGCAACTAATGCACAAGTTTGTGCCATAAAGTCGCATCGGAATTTTTCGCAAAGAACGCACTCGATCCACCCAATTGGATCCAAACTCATGTTCTGGAGCATTTCGTAGTGTTTCGATGCATTTGGCAATGTTTCGTTACTACACGGAACTCGGTGCACAATGGGTTGAACTGGTGCATTAATGGACAAGTTTGTACCATTAAGTCGCATTGGAATTTTTCGCAACGAACGCACCCGATCCACCCCATTGGACCCTGAACTCAAGTATTGGTTTGTTTCGTAATGTTTGGGTGCATTTTGGATTTTTTTTGTTACTGCACGAAACTCAGTGCAGAACGGATTGAACTAGTGCAATTAATGAAGAAGTTCGTGCCATGAAATTGCATCAGAGTTTTTCACAATGAACGCACCCGATCCAGCCCATTGGACGCTAAACTCATGAACTGGTGTGTTTTGTAGTGTTTGGGTGCATTTTGGATTGTTTCGTTACTGCATGAAACTCGATGCGAAATAGGCTGAACTGGTGCAATTAATGCAAAAGTTCGAGCCACGAACTCGCATAGGAATTTCGGGCAACGAACGCACTCGATCCACCCCATTGGATCCTAAACTCATGTTTTGGTGCGTTTTCGTAGTGTTTGGGTGCATTTGTCAATGTTTCGTTACTACATGAAACTCGGTGCAAAACAGGTTGAACTGGTGCAATTAATGCACAAGTTTGTGCCATAAAGTCCCATCGGAATTTTTCGCAAAGAACGCACTCGATCCACCCAATTGGATCCAAACTCATGTTCTGGAGCATTTTGTAGTGTTTCGATGCATTTGGCAATGTTTCGTTACTATACGGAACTCGGTGCACAATGGGTTGAACTGGTGCAATTAATGGACAAGTTTGTACCATTAAGTCGCATTGGAATTTTTCGCAACGAACGCACCCGATCCACCCCATTGGACCCTGAACTCAAGTATTGGTTTGTTTCGTAATGTTTGGGTGCATTTTGGATTTGTTTTGTTACTGCACGAAACTCAGTGCAGAACGGATTGAACTAGTGCAATTAATGAAGAAGTTCGTGCCATGAAATTGCATCAGAGTTTTTCGCAATGAACGCACCCGATCCAGCCTATTGGACGCTAAACTCATGAACTGGTGTGTATTGTAGTGTTTGGGTGCATTTTGGATTGTTTCGTTACTGCATGAAACTCGGTGCGAAATAGGCTGAACTGGTGCAATTAATGCAAAAGTTCGAGCCACGAACTCGCATAGGAATTTCGGGCAACGAACGCACTCGATCCACCCCATTGGATCCTAAACTCATGTTTTGGTGCATTTTCGTAGTGTTTGGGTGCATTTGTCAATGTTTCGTTACTACATGAAATTCGGTGCAAAACGGGTTGAACTGGTGCAATTAATGCACAAGTTTGTGCCATAAAGTCGCATCGGATTTTTTCGCAAAGAACGCACTCGGTCCACCCCATTGATCCAAACTCATGTTCTTGAGCATTTCGTAGTGTTTCGGTGCATTTGGCAATGTTTCATTACTACAAGGAACTCGGTGCAAAATAGGTTGAACTGGTGCAATTAATGCACAAGTTTGTGCCATAAAGTCGCATCGGATTTTTTTGCAAAGAATGCACTCGATCCACCCATTGGATCCAAACTCATGTTCTGGTGCATTTCGTAGTGTTTCGGTGCATTTGGCATGTTTCGTTACTACCGGAACTCGGTGCAAAATGGGTTGAACTGGTGCAATTAATGACAAGTTTGTGCCAAAGTCGCATTGGAATTTTTCGCAACGAACGCACCCGATCCACCCCATTGGACCCTAAACTCATTATTGGTTGTTTCGTAATGGTTTGGGTGCATTTTGGATTTGTTCCGTTACTGCACGAAACTCAGTGCAGAACGGATTGAACTAGTGCAATTAATGAAGAAGTTCGTGCCATGAAATTGCATTAGAGTTTTTCGCAATGAACGCACCCGATCCAGCCCATTGGACGCTAAACTCCTGAACTGGTGTGTTTTGTAGTGTTTGGGTGCATTTTGGATTGTTTCGTTACTGCATGAAACTCGGTGCGAAATAGGCTGAACTGGTGCAATTAATGCAAAAGTTCGAGCCACGAACTCGCATAGGAATTTCGGGCAACGAACGCACTCGATCCACACCATTGGATCCTAAACTCATGTTTTGGTGCATTTTCGTAGTGTTTGGGTGCATTTGTCAATGTTTCGTTACTACATGAAACTCGGTGCAAAACGGGTTGAACTGGTGCAATTAATGCACAAGTTTGTGCCATAAAGTCGCATCGGAATTTTTCGCAAAGAACACACTCGATCCACCCAATTGGATCCAAACTCATGTTCTGGAGCATTCCATAGTGTTTCGGTGCATTTGGCAATGTTTCGTTACTACACGGAACTCGGTGCAAAATGGGTTGAACTGGTGCAATTAATGGACAAGTTTGTGCCATTAAGTCGCATTGGAATTTTTCGCAACGAACGCACCCGATCCACCCCATTGGACCCTAAACTCAATTATTGGTTTGTTTCGTAATGTTTGGGTGCATTTTGGATTTGTTTTGTTACTGCACGAAACTTGGTGCAAAACGGATTGAACTAGTGCAATTAATGAAGAAGTTCGTGCCACGAAATCGCATCAGAGTTTTTCGCAATGAACGCACCCGATCCACCCCATTGGACGCTAAACTCATGAATTGGTGCGTTTTGTAGTGTTTGGGTGCATTTTGGATTGTTTCGTTGCTGCATGAAACTCGGTGCAAATAGGCTGAACTGGTGCAATTATTGCAAAAGTTCGAGCCACGAACTCGCATTGGAATTTCTGGCTATGAACGCACGCGATCCACCCCATTGAACCGTAAACTCATGTTTTGGTGCGGTTTCGTAGTGTTTGGGTGCATTTGTCAATGTTTCATTACTACATGAAACTCGGTGCAGAATGTGTTGAACTGGTGCAATTAATGGACAAGTTTGTGCCATTAAGTCGCATTGGAATTTTTCGCAACGAATGCACCCGATCCACCCCATTGGACTCAAGTATTGGTTTGTTTCGTAATGTTTGGGTGCATTTTGGATTTGTTTTGTGACTGCACGAAACTTGGTGCAAAACGGATTTAACTAGTGCAATTAATGAAGAAGTTCGTGCCACGAAATCGCATCAGAGTTTTTTGCAATGAATGCACCCGATCCAGCCCATTGGACGCTAAACTCATGAATTAGTGCGTTTTGTAGTGTTTGGGTGCATTTTGGATTGTTTCGTTACTGCATGAAACTCGGTGCGAAATAGGCTGAACTGGTGCAATTAATGCAAAAGTTCGAGCCACGAACTCGCATCGGAATTTCTGGCAACGAACACACACGATCCACCCCATTGGACCCTAAACTCATGTTTTGGTGCGTTTTCGTAGTGTTTGGGTGCATTTGTCAATGTTTCGTTACTACATGAAACTCGGTTCAAAACGGGTTGAACTGGTGCAATTAATGCACAAGTTTGTGCCATAAAGTCACATCGGAATTTTTCGCAAAGAACGCACTCGATCCACCCAATTGGATCCAAACTCATGTTCTGGAGCATTTCGTAGTATTTCGATGCATTTGGCAATGTTTCGTTACTACGCGGAACTCGGTGCACAATGGGTTGAACTGGTGCAATTAATGGACAAGTTTGTGCCATTAAGTCGCATTGGAATGTTTCGCAACGAATGCACCCGATCCAGCCCCATTGGACCCTAAACTCAATTATTGGTTTGTTTCGTAATGTTTGGGTGCATTTTGGATTTGTTTTGTTACTGCACGAAACTTGGTGCAAAACGGATTGAACTAGTGCAATTAATGAAGAAGTTCGTGCCACGAAATCGCATCAGAGTTTTTCGCAATGAAAGCACCCGATCCACCCCATTGGACGCTAAACTCATGAATTGGCGCGTTTTGTAGTGTTTGGGTTCATTTTGGATTGTTTCGTTACTGCATGAAACTCGGTGCGAAATAGGCTGAACGGTGCAAATAATGCAAAAGTTCGAGCCACGAACTCGCATCGGAATTTCTGGCTATGAACGCACGCGATCCACCCCATTCGACCGTAAATTCATGTTTGGTGCGTTTTCGTAGTGTTTGGGTGCATTTGTCAATGTTTCGTTACTACATGAAACTCGGTGCAGAATGTGTTGAACTGGTACAATTAATGAACAAGTTTGTGCCATTAAGTCGCATTGGAATGTTTCGCAACGAATGCACCCGATCCAGCCCCATTGGACCCGAAACTCAAGTATTGGTTTCTTTCATAATGTTGGGTGCGTTTTGGATTTGTTTCGTTACTGCACGAAACTTGTGCAAAACGGATTGAACTAGTGCAATTAATGAAGAAGTTCGTGCCACGAAATCGCATCAGAGTTTTCGCAATGAAAGCACCCGATCCACCCCATTGGACGCTAAACTCATGAATTGGCGCGTTTTGTAGTGTTTGGGTTCATTTTGGATTGTTTCGTTACTGCATGAAACTCGGTGCGAAATAGGCTGAACTGGTGCAAATAATGCAAAAGTTCGAGCCACGAACTCGCATCGGAATTTCTGGCTATGAACGCACGCGATCCACCCCATTCGACCGTAAATTCATGTTTTGGTGCGTTTTCGTAGTGTTTGGGTGCATTTGTCAATGTTTCGTTACTACATGAAACTCGGTGCAGAATGTGTTGAACTGGTACAATTAATGAACAAGTTTGTGCCATTAAGTCGCATTGGAATTTTTCGCAACGAATGCACCCGATCCACCCCATTGGACCCTAAACTCAAGTATTGGTTTCTTTCATAATGTTTGGGTGCGTTTTGGATTTGTTTCGTTACTGCACGAAACTTGTGCAAAACGGATTGAACTAGTGCAATTAATGAGAAGTTCGTGCCACGAAATCGCATCAGACTTCTTCGCAATGAACGCACCCGATCCACCCCATTGGACGCTAAACTCATGAATTGGTGCGTTTTTGTAGTGTTTGGGTGCATTTTGGATTGTTTCGTTACTGCATGAAACTCGGTGCGAAATAGGCTGAACTGGTGCAATTAATGCAAAGTTCGAGCCACGAACTCGCATCGGAATTTCTGGCAACGAACACACACGATCCACCCCATTGGACCCTAAACTCATGTTTTGGTGCGTTTTCGTAGTGTTTGGGTGCATTTGGCAATGTTTTGTTACTACACGGAACTCGGTGCACAATGGGTTGAACTGGTGTAATTAATGGACAAGTTTGTGCCATTAAGTCGCATTGGAATTTTTCGCAACGAATGCACCCGATCCACCCCATTGGACCCTGAACTCAAGTATTGGTTTGTTTCATACTGTTGGGTGCATTTTTGGATTTGTTCCGTTACTGCACGAAACTCAGTGCAGAACGGATTGACTAGTGCAATTAATGAAGAAGTTCGTGCCATGAAATTGCATTAGAGTTTTTCGCAATGAACGCACCCGATCCAGCCCATTGGACGCTAAACTCCTGAACTGGTGTGTATTGTAGTGTTTGGGTGCATTTTGGATTGTTTCGTTACTGCATGAAACTCGGTGCGAAATAGGCTGAACTGGTGCAATTAATGCAAAAGTTCGAGCCACGAACTCGCATAGGAATTTCGGGCAACGAACGCACTCGATCCACCCCATTGGATCCTAAACTCATGTTTTGGTGCATTTTCGTAGTGTTTGGGTGCATTTGTCAATGTTTCGTTACTACATGAAATTCGGTGCAAAACGGGTTGAACTGGTGCAATTAATGCACAAGTTTGTGCCATAAAGTCGCATCGGATTTTTTCGCAAAGAATGCACTCGATCCACCCCATTGGATCCAAACTCATGTTCTTGAGCATTTCGTAGTGTTTCGGTGCATTTGGCAATGTTTCGTTACTACAAGGAACTCGGTGCAAAATAGGTTGAACTGGTGCAATTAATGCACAAGTTTGTGCCATAAAGTCGCATCGGATTTTTTTGCAAAGAATGCACTCGATCCACCCCATTGGATCCAAACTCATGTTCTGGTGCATTTCGTAGTGTTTCGGTGCATTTGGCAATGTTTCGTTACTTCACGGAACTCGGTGCAAAATGGGTTGAACTGGTGCAATTAATGGACAAGTTTGTGCCATTAAGTCGCATTGGAATTTTTCGCAACGAACGCACCCGATCCACCCCATTGGACCCTAAACTCAATTATTGGTTTGTTTCGTAATGTTTGGGTGCATTTTGGATTTGTTCCGTTACTGCACGAAACTCAGTGCAGAACGGATTGAACTAGTGCAATTAATGAAGAAGTTCGTGCCATGAAATTGCATTAGAGTTTTTCGCAATGAACGCACCCGATCCAGCCCATTGGACGCTAAACTCCTGAACTGGTGTGTTTTGTAGTGTTTGGGTGCATTTTGGATTGTTTCGTTACTGCATGAAACTCGGTGCGAAATAGGCTGAACTGGTGCAATTAATGCAAAAGTTCGAGCCACGAACTCGCATAGGAATTTCGGGCAACGAACGCACTCGATCCAGACCATTGGATCCTAAACTCATGTTTTGGTGCATTTTCGTAGTGTTTGGGTGCATTTGTCAATGTTTCGTTACTACATGAAACTCGGTGCAAAACGGGTTGAACTGGTGCAATTAATGCACAAGTTTGTGCCATAAAGTCGCATCGGAATTTTTCGCAAAGAACACACTCGATCCACCCAATTGGATCCAAACTCATGTTCTGGAGCATTCCATAGTGTTTTGGTGCATTTGGCAATGTTTCGTTACTACACGGAACTCGGTGCAAAATGGGTTGAACTGGTGCAATTAATGGACAAGTTTGTGCCATTAAGTCGCATTGGAATTTTTCGCAACGAACGCACCCGATCCACCCCATTGGACCCTAAACTCAATTATTGGTTTGTTTCGTAATGTTTGGGTGCATTTTGGATTTGTTTTGTTACTGCACGAAACTTGGTGCAAAACGGATTGAACTAGTGCAATTAATGAAGAAGTTCGTGCCACGAAATCGCATCAGAGTTTTTCGCAATGAACGCACCCGATCCACCCCATTGGACGCTAAACTCATGAATTGGTGCGTTTTGTAGTGTTTGGGTGCATTTTGGATTGTTTCGTTGCTGCATGAAACTCGGTGCAAAATAGGCTGAACTGGTGCAATTATTGCAAAAGTTCGAGCCACGAACTCGCATTGGAATTTCTGGCTATGAACGCACGCGATCCACCCCATTGAACCGTAAACTCATGTTTTGGTGCGGTTTCGTAGTGTTTGGGTGCATTTGTCAATGTTTCATTACTACATGAAACTCGGTGCAGAATGTGTTGAACTGGTGCAATTAATGGACAAGTTTGTGCCATTAAGTCGCATTGGAATTTTTCGCAACGAATGCACCCGATCCACCCCATTGGACTCAAGTATTGGTTTGTTTCGTAATGTTTGGGTGCATTTTGGATTTGTTTTGTGACTGCACGAAACTTGGTGCAAAACGGATTTAACTAGTGCAATTAATGAAGAAGTTCGTGCCACGAAATCGCATCAGAGTTTTTTGCAATGAATGCACCCGATCCAGCCCATTGGACGCTAAACTCATGAATTAGTGCATTTTGTAGTGTTTGGGTGCATTTTGGATTGTTTCGTTACTGCATGAAACTCGGTGCGAAATAGGCTGAACTGGTGCAATTAATGCAAAAGTTCGAGCCACGAACTCGCATCGGAATTTCTGTCAACGAACACACACGATCCACCCCATTGGACTCTAAACTCATGTTTTGGTGCGTTTTCGTAGTGTTTGGGTGCATTTGTCAATGTTTCGTTACTACATGAAACTCGGTTCAAAACGGGTTGAACTGGTGCAATTAATGCACAAGTTTGTGCCATAAAGTCGCATCGGAATTTTTCGCAAAGAACGCACTCGATCCACCCAATTGGATCCAAACTCATGTTCTGGAGCATTTCGTAGTATTTCGATGCATTTGGCAATGTTTCGTTACTACGCGGAACTCGGTGCACAATGGGTTGAACTGGTGCAATTAATGGACAAGTTTGTGCCATTAAGTCGCATTGGAATGTTTCGCAACGAATGCACCCGATCCAGCCCATTGGACCCTAAACTCAATTATTGGTTTGTTTCGTAATGTTTGGGTGGATTTTGGATTTGTTTTGTTACTGCACGAAACTTGGTGCAAAACGGATTGAACTAGTGCAATTAATGAAGAAGTTCGTGCCACGAAATCGCATCAGAGTTTTTCGCAATGAAAGCACCCGATCCACCCCATTGGACGCTAAACTCATGAATTGGCGCGTTTTGTAGTGTTTGGGTTCATTTGGATTGTTTCGTTACTGCATGAAACTCGGTGCGAAATAGGCTGAACCGGTGCAAATAATGCAAAAGTTCGAGCCACGAACTCGCATCGGAATTTCTGGCTATGAACGCACGCGATCCACCCCATTCGACCGTAAATTCATGTTTTGGTGCGTTTTCGTAGTGTTTGGGTGCATTTGTCAATGTTTCGTTACTACATGAAACTCGGTGCAGAATGTGTTGAACTGGTACAATTAATGAACAAGTTTGTGCCATTAAGTCGCATTGGAATTTTTCGCAACGAATGCACCCGATCCACCCCATTGGATCCTAAACTCAAGTATTGGTTTCTTTCATAATGTTTGGGTGCGTTTTGGATTTGTTTCGTTACTGCACGAAACGTGTGCAAAACGGATTGAACTAGTGCAATTAATGAAGAAGTTCGTGCCACGAAATCGCATCAGACTTCTTCGCAATGAACGCACCCGATCCACCCCATTGGACGCTAAACTCATGAATTGGTGCGTTTTGTAGTGTTTGGGTGCATTTTGGATTGTTTCGTTACTGCATGAAACTCGGTGCGAAATAGGCTGAACTGGTGCAATTAATGCAAAAGTTCGAGCCACGAACTCGCATCGGAATTTCTGGCAACGAACACACACGATCCACCCCATTGGACCCTAAACTCATGTTTTGGTGCGTTTTCGTAGTGTTTGGGTGCATTTGTCAATGTTTCGTTACTACATGAAACTCGGTTCAAAACGGGTTGAACTGGTGCAATTAATGCACAAGTTTGTGCCATAAAGTCGCATCGGAATTTTCGCAAAGAACGCACTCGATCCACCCAATTGGATCCAAACTCATGTTCTGGAGCATTTCGTAGTATTTCGATGCATTTGGCAATGTTTTGTTACTACACGGAACTCGGTGCACAATGGGTTGAACTGGTGCAATTAATGGACAAGTTTGTGCCATTAAGTCGCATTGGAATTTTTCGCAACGAACGCACCCGATCCACCCCATTGGACCCTGAACTCAAGTATTGGTTTGTTTCGTAATGTTTGGGTGCATTTTGGATTTGTTTTGTTACTGCACGAGACTCAGTGCAGAACGGATTGAACTAGTGCAATTAATGAAGAAGTTCGTGCCATGAAATTGCATCAGAGTTTTTCGCAATGAATGCACCCGATCCAGCCCATTGGACGCTAAACTCATGAACTGGTGTGTTTTGTAGTGTTTGGGAGCATTTTGGATTGTTTCGTTACTGCATGAAACTCAGTGCGAAATAGGCTGAACTGGTGCAATTAATGCAAAAGTTCGAGCCACAAACTCGCACAGGAATTTCGGGCAACGAACGCACTCGATCCACCCCATTGGATCCTAAACTCATGTTTTGATGCGTTTTCGTAGTGTTTGGGTGCATTTGTCAATGTTTCGTTACTACATGAAACTCGGTGCAAAACGGGTTGAACTGGTGCAATTAATGCACAAGTTTGTGCCATAAAGTCGCATCGGAATTTTTCGCAAAGAACGCACTCGATCCACCCAATTGGATCCAAACTCATGTTCTGGAGCATTTCATAGTGTTTCGATGCATTTGGCAATGTTTCGTTACTACACGGAACCCGATGCACAATGGGTTGAACTGGTGCAATTAATGGACAAGTTTGTGCCATTAAGTCGCATTGGAATTTTTCGCAACGAACGCACCCGATCCACCCCATTGGACCCTGAACTCAAGTATTGGTTTGTTTCGTAATGTTTGGGTTCATTTTGGATTTGTTTTGTTATTGCACGAAACTCAGTGCAGAACGGATTGAACTAGTGCAATTAATGAAGAAGTTCGTGCCACGAAATCGCATCAGAGTTTTTCGCAATGAACGCACCCGATCCAGCCCCATTGCACGCGAAACTCATGAATTGGTGCGTTTTGTAGTGTTTGGGTGCATTTTGGATTGTTTCGTTACTGCATGAAACTCGGTGCGAAATAGGCTGAACTGGTGCAATTAATGCAAAAGTTCGAGCCACGAACTCGCATAGAATTTCGGGCAACGAACGCACTCGATCCACCCCATTGGATCCTAAAGCTCATGTTTTGGTGCGTTTTCGTAGTGTTTGGGTGCATTTGTCAATGTTTCGTTACTACATGAAACTCGGTGCAAAACGGGTTGAACTGGTGCAATTAATGCACAAGTTTATGCCATAATGTCGCATCGGAATTTTTCGCAAAGAACGCACTCGATCCACCCAATTGGATCCAAACTCATGTTCTGGAGCATTTCATAGTGTTTCGATGCATTTGGCAATGTTTCGTTACTACACGGAACCCGATGCACAATGGGTTGGACTGGTGCAATTAATGGACAAGTTTGTGCCATTAAGTCGCATTGGAATTTTTCGCAACGAATGCACCCGATCCACCCCATTGGACCCTAAACTCAATTATTGGTTGTTTCGTAATGTTTGGGTGCATTTGGATTTGTTCCGTTACTGCACGAAACTCAGTGCAGAACGGATTGAACTAGTGCCAATTAATGAAGAAGTTCGTGCCATGAAATTGCATTAGAGTTTTTTGCAATGAACGCACCCGATCCAGCCATTGGACGCTAAACTCCTGAACTGGTGTGTTTTGTAGTGTTTGGGTGCATTTTGGATTGTTTCGTTACTGCATGAAACTCGGTGCGAAATAGGCTGAACTGGTGCAATTAATGCAAAAGTTCGAGCCACGAACTCGCATAGGAATTTCGGGGCAACGAACGCACTCGATCCACCCATTGGATCCTAAAATCATGTTTTGGTTGCATTTTCGTAGTGTTGGGTGCATTTGTCAATGTTTCGTTACTACATGAAACCTCGGATTCAAAATGGGTTTGAACTGGTGCAAATTAATGTACAGGAGTTGGTGCCCATAAGTCGCATCGGAAATTTTTCGCAAGAGAACGCACTCGATCCACCCAATTGGATCCAAACTCATTTCTGGAGCATTTCGTAGTATTTCGATGCATTTGGCAATGTTTCGTTACTACGCGGGAACTCGGTGCACAATGGGTTGGACCTGTGCAATAATGGACAAGTTTGTGCCATAAGTCGCATGGAATTTTCGCAACGAATGCACCCGATCCAGCCCATTGGACCCTAAAACTCAATTATTGGTTTGTTTCGTAAGTTGGGTGCATTTGGATTGTTTTGTTACTGCACGAAACTGGTGCAAAACGGATTGAACTAGTGCAATTAATGAGAAGTTCGTGCCACGAAAATCGCATCAGAGTTTTTCGCAATGAAAGCACCCGATCCACCCCATTGGACGCTAAACTCATGAATTGGCGCGTTTTGTAGTGTTTGGGCATTTGGATTGTTTCGTTACTGCATGAAACTCGGTGCGAAATAGGTGAACTGGTGCAAATAATGCA
>NW_024376687.1:0-32105 GCF_016808335.1 Panicum virgatum
GGACCGTTTGTTTGCCTTACGGAATTCGGTGCAAAACGGCCAAACTAGTGCAAAGTTCGTGCAATGAAGTCGCGTCGGAATTTTTCGCAACAAACGCACCCGATCTACCCTATTGGACCGTAAACTGATGTTGGTACTTTTTGTTTATTTGGGCGCATTTGGGACCGTTTGGTTGCCTTACGGAATTCGGTGCAAACGAGCCAAACTAGTGTAAAAGTTCGTGCCACGAAGTCGCGAAGGAATTTTTGCATCGAACGCGATCCACCCCATTGGACCCTAAACTAAAATTTTGGTGCGTTTCATACTATTTGGGTGCATTTGGAACCGTGTGGTTGCCTTATGAACTCGGCGCAAAACGGGCCAAACTAGTGCAAAGTTCGTGCCACGAAGTCGCGTCGGAATTTTTCGCAAGGAACGCACCCGATCCACTCCATTGGACCCTAAACTGACGTTTTGGTGTCTTTGAATTTTTGGGTGCATTTGGGACCGTTTGGTTGCCTTACGGAACTCGTGCAAAACGGGCCGAACAAGTGCAAAAGTTCGTGCCACGAAGTCGCGTCGGAATTTTTCGCAATGAACGCACCAGATCCACCTCATTGGACCCTAAACTGACATTTTGGTGTGTTTCGATCTATTTGGGTGCATTTGGGACCGTTTGGTGACTTACGAACTCGGTGCAAAACGGGCCGAACTGGTGCAAAAGTTCTTGCCACAAAGTCGCGTCGGAATTTTGTGCAAGGAACGCACCCGAACCACCCCATTGGACCCTAAACTGATGTTTTGGCGCGTTTTATACTATTGGCGTGCATTTGGTACCGTTTGGTTGCCTTACGGAACTCGGTGCAAAACGGGCCAAACAAGTGCAAAGTTCGTGCTACGAAGTCGCGTCGGAATTTTTCACAAGGAACGCACCCGATCCACCCCATTGGACTCTAAACTAATGTTTTGGTGCGTTTCATACTATTTGGGTGCATTTGGGACCGTTTGGTTGCCTTCGGAACTCGGTGCAAATGGGCAGAACAAGTGCAAAAGTTCGTGCCACGAAGTCGCGTCGGAATTTCTCGCAACGAACGCACCTGATCCACCACATGGGACCCTAAACTAACGTTTTGGTGCTTTTTATACTATTAGGGTGCATTTTGGACCGTTTTGGCTTGCCTTACGAAACTCGGTGGCGGAACGGGCCGAACTAGTGCAGAAGTTGGTTGCCACAAAGTCCTGTCGGAATTTTTCGCAAAGAACACACCCGATCGACCCCATTGGACCCTAAACTGACGTTTTAGTGCGAATCGTACTACTTGGGGTATTTGGGGACCGTTTGGTTGCCTTACGAGACTCGGTGCAAAACAGGCCAAACTAGTGCAAAAGTTCGTGCAATGAAGTCGCGTCGGAATTTTTCGCAACGAATGCACCCGATCCACCCCATTGGACCCGTAAACTAATGTTTGGTACGTTTCGTTTTATTTGTTCGCATTTGGGACCGTTTGGTTGCCTTACGAAATTCGGTGCAAACCGAGCCAAACTAGTGTAAAAGTTCGTGCCACGAAGTCGCATCGGAATTTTTGCAAGGAACGCACCGATCCACCCCATTGGACCCTAAACTGACTTTTGGTGTGTTTCGTACTATTTGGTTGCATTTGGGACCGTTTGGTTGCCTTACGGAACTCGGTGCAAACGGGCCGAACAAGTGCAAAAGTTCGTGCCACGAAGTCTGCGTCGGAATTTTTCGCAATGAACTCACCTGATCCACCTCATTGGACCCTAAACTGACATTTTGGTGTGTTTCGAACTATTTGGGTGCATTGGGACCGTTTGGTTGCCTTACGGAACTCGGTGCAAAACGGGCCGAACTGGTGCAAAAGTTCGTGCCACGAAGTCGCATCAAAATTTTCGCAAACAAACGCACCCGACCCACCCCATTGGACCCTAAACTGATGTTTTGGCGCGTTTCGTACTATTTGCGTGCATATTGGTACCGTTTGGTTGCCTTACGGAACTCGGTGCAAACGGGCCGAACAAGTGCAAAAGTTCGTGCTACGAAGTCGCGTTGGAATTTTTCGCAAGGAACGCACCCGATCCACCCCATTGGACCCTAAACTAATGTTTTGGTATGTTTCGTATTATTTGGGCGCCTTTGGGATCGTTTGGTTGCATTACGGAATTCGGTTGCAAAACGGGGCCGAACTAGTGCAAAAGTTCGTGCCACGAAGTCGCGTCAGAATTTTTCGCAACAACCGCACCCGACCCCACCACATTGGACCCTAAACTGACGTTTTGGTGCGTTTTATACTATTTGGGTGCATTTTGGACCGTTTGGCTGTCTTACGAAACTCGGTGCGAACGGGCCTGAACTAGTGCAGAAGGTTCGTGCCACGAAGTCGCGTCGGAATTTTTTCGCAATGAACGCACCCGATCCACCCCTTTGGACCCTAAACTGACGTTTTGCTGTGTTTCATACTATTTGGATGCATTTGGGACCGTTTGGCTGTCTTACGAAACTCGGTGCAAAATGGGCGGAACTAGTGCAAAAGTTCGTGCCATGAAGTCGCCTATGAATTTTTCACATCGAACGCACCCGATCCACCCCTATTGGACCCTAAACTAAAAATTTTGGTGCGTTTCGTATTATTTGGGTGCATTTGGAACCGTTTGGTTGCCTTACGAAACTCGGTGGAAAATGGGCCGAACTAGTGCAAAAGTTCGTGCCACGAAGTCGCGTCGGAATTTTTTCGCAAGGAACACACCTGATCCACCCCATTGGACCCTAAACTAAAAATTTTGGTGCGTTTCTACTATTTGGGTGCATTTGGGACTGTTAGGTTTGCCTTACGAACTCGGTGCAAAACGGGCCGAACTAGTGCAAAAGTTCGTGCAATGAAGTCGCGTCGGAATTTTTCGCAACGAATGCACCCGATCCACCCCATTGGAACGTAAACTGATGTTTGGTACGTTTCATTTTATTTGGGCGCATTTGGGACCGTTTGGTTGCCTTACGGAATTCGGTGCAAACCGAGCCAAACTAGTGTAAAAGTTTGTGCCACGAAATCGCGTAGCAATTTTTTGCATCGAACGCACCCTATCCACCCCACTGGACCCTAAACTAAAAATTTTGGTGCGTTTCATACTATTTGGGTGCATTTGGAACCGTTTTGGTTGCCTTACGAAACTCGGCGCAAAACGGGACGAACTAGTGCAAAAGTTCGTGCCATGAAGTCGCGTCGGAATTTTCGCAAGGAATGCACCTGATCCACCCCATTGGACCCTAAACTGACGTTTTGGTGTGTTTGGTACTATTTGGGTGCATTTGGGACCGTTTGGTTGCCTTACGGAACTCGGTGCAAAACGGGCCAGAACAAGTGCAAAAGTTCGTGCCACAAAGTCGCGTCGGAATTTTTTGCAATGAACGCACCTCATCCACCTCATTGGACCCTAAACTGACATTTTGGTGTATTTCGAACTATTTGGGTGCATTTGGGGACCGTTTGGTTGCCTTACGGAACTCGGTGCAAAACGGGCCGAACAGGTGCATAAGTTCGTGCCACGAAGTCGCGTCGGAATGTTTTGCAAGGAACGCACCCGATCCACCCATTGGACCCTAAACTGATGTTTTGGCACGTTTCGTACTATTTGCGTGCATTTGGTACCGTTTGGTTGCCTTACGGAACTCGGTGCAAAACGGGCCGAACAAGTGGAAAAGTTCGTGCTACGAAGTCGCGTCAGAATTTTTCACAAGGAACGCACCCGATCCACCCCATTGGACCCTAAACTAATTTTTTGGTAGCGTTTCATACTATTTGGGTGCATTTGGGACCGTTTGGTTGCCTTACGGAACTCGGTGCAAAACGGGCCGAACAAGTGCAAAAGTTCGTGCCACGAAGTTGCGTCGGAATTTCTCGCAATGAACGCACCTGATCCACCACATTGGACCCTAAACTAACGTTTTGGTGCGTTTTGTACTATTTGTGTGCATTTTGGACCGTTTGGTTGCCTTACGAAACTCGGTGCTAAACGGGCCGAACTAGTGCAGAAGTTGGTGCCACGAAGTCGTGTCGGAATTTTTCGCAAAGAACACACCCGATCGACCCCATTGGACCCTAAACTGACGTTTTAGTGCGAATCGTACTACTTGGGTGCATTTGGGGACCGTTTGGTTGCCTTACGAAACTCGGTGCAAAACAGGCTAAACTAGTGCACAAGTTCGTGCAATGAAGTCGCGTCGGAATTTTTCGCAACGAACGCACCCGATCCACCCCATTGGACCGTAAACTGATGTTTGGTACGTTTCATTTTATTTGGGCGCATTTGGGACCGTTTGGTTGCCTTACGGAATTCGGTGAAAACCGAGCCAAACTAGTGTAAAAGTTTGAGAAACGAAAGTCGCGTAGGAATTTTTTTGCATCGAACGCACCCGATCAACCCCATTGGACCTTAAACTAAAAATTTTGGTGCGTTTCATACTATTTGGGTGCATTTGGAACCGTTTGGTTGCCTTACGAAACTCGGCGCAAAATGGGCCGAACTAGTGCAAAAGTTCGTGCCACGAAGTCGCGTCGGAATTTCGCAAGGAACGCACCCGATCCACCCCATTGGACCCTAAACTGACGTTTTGGTGTGTTTCGTACTATTTGGGTGCATTTGGGACCGTTTGGTTGCCTTACGGAACTCGGTGCAAAACGGGCCGAACAAGTGCAAAAGTTCGTGCCACGAAGTCGCGTCGGAATTTTTCGCAATGAACGCACCCGATCCACCTCATTGGACCCTAAACTGACATTTTGGTGTGTTTCGAACTATTTGGGTGCATTTGGGACCGTTTGGTTGCCTTACGAAACTCGGCGCAAAACAGGGCCGAACTAGTGCAAAACTTCGTGACACGAAGTCGCGTAGGAATTTTTCGCAACGAACGCACCCGATCCACCCCATTGGACCCTAAAATAAAATTTTGGTGAGTTTCGTACTATTTGGGTGCATTTGGGACCGTTGGTTGCCTTACGGAACTCGGTGCAAAACGGGCCGAACAAGTGCAAAAGTTCGTGCCACGAAGTCGCGTCGGAATTTTGTGCAAGGAACGCACCCGAACCACCCCATTGGACCCTAAACTGATGTTTTGGCGCGTTTCGTACTATTTGCGTGCATTTGGTACCGTTTGATTGCCTTACGGAACTCGGTGCAAAACGGGCCAAACAAGTGAAAAGTTCGTGCCACGAAGTCGCGTCGGAATTTTCGCAATGAACGCACCCGATCCACCTCATTGGACCCTAAACTGACATTTTGGTGTGTTTTCGATCTATTTGGGTGCATTTGGGACCGTTTGGTTGACTTACGGAACTCGGTGCAAAACGGGCCGAACTGGTGCAAAAGTTCGTGCCACGAAGTCGCGTCGGAATTTTGTGCAAGGAACGCACCCGAACCACCCCATTGGACCCTAAACTGATGTTTTGGCGCGTTTTGTACTATTTGCGTGCATTTGGTACCGTTTGGTTGCCTTACGGAACTTGGTGCAAAACGGGCCAAACAAGTGCAAAAGTTCGTGCTACGAAGTCGCGTCGGAATTTTTCACAAGGAACGCACCCGATCCACCCCATTGGACTCTAAACTAATGTTTTGGTGCGTTTCATACTATTTGGGTGCATTGGGACCGTTTGGTTGCCTTACGGAACTCGGTGCAAAACGGGCCGAACAAGTGCAAAAGTTCGTGCCACGAAGTCGCGTCGGAATTTCTCGCAACGAACGCACCTGATCCACCACATTGGACCCTAAACTAACGTTTTGGTGCGTTTTATACTATTTGGGTGCATTTTGGACCGTTTGGCTGCCTTACGAAACTCGGTGCGGAACGGGCCGAACTAGTGCAGAAGTTGGTGCCACAAAGTCCTGTCGGAATTTTTCGCAAAGAACACACCCGATCGACCCCATTGGACCCTAAACTGACGTTTTAGTGCGAATCGTACTACTTGGGTGCATTTGGGACCGTTTGGATGCCTTACGAGACTCGGTGCAAAACAGGCCAAACTAGTGCAAAAGTTCGTGCCATGAAGTCGCGTCGGAATTTTTCGCAATGAACGCACCCGATCCACCTCATTGGACCCTAAACTGACATTTTGGTGTGTTTCAAACTATTTGGGTGCATTTGGGACCGTTTGGTTGCCTTACGGAACTCGGTGCAAAACAGGCCGAACTGGTGCAAAAGTTCGTGCCACGAAGTCGCGTCAGAATTTTTCGCAACAAACGCACCCGACCCACCCCATTGGACCCTAAACTGATGTTTTGGCGCGTTTCATACTATTTGCGTGCATATGGTACCGTTTTGTTGCCTTACGGAACTCGGTGCAAAACGGGCCGAACAAGTGCAAAAGTTCGTGCTACGAAGTCGCGTTTAATTTTTCGCAAGGAACGCACCCGATCCACCCCATTGGACCCTAAACTAATGTTTTGGTATGTTTCGTATTATTTGGGCGCCTTTGGGATCGTTTGGTTGCATTACGGAATTCGGTGCAAAACGGGCCGAACTAGTGCAAAAGTTCGTGCCACGAAGTCGCGTCAGAATTTTTCGCAACAAACGCACCCGACCCACCACATTGGACCCTAAACTGACGTTTTGGTGCGTTTTATACTATTTGGGTGCATTTTGGACCGTTTGGCTGTCTTACGAAACTCGGTGCGAAACGGGCCGAACAAGTGCAGAAGTTCGTGCCACGAAGTCGCGTCGGAATTTTTCGCAATGAACGCACACGATCCACCCCTTTGGACCTTAAACTGACGTTTTGCTGTGTTTCATACTATTTGGATGCATTTGGGACCGTTCGGTTGCCTTACGAAACTTGGTGCAAAATGGGCGGAACTAGTGCAAAAGTTCGTGCCATGAAGTCGCCTAGGAATTTATCGCATCGAATGCACCCGATCCACCCTATTGGACCCTAAACTAAAAATTTTGGTGTGTTTCGTATTATTTGGGTGCATTTGGAACCGTTTGGTTTGCCTTACGAAACTCGGTGGAAAATGGGCCGAACTAGTGCAAAAGTTCGTGCCACGAAGTTGCGTCGGAATTTTTCGCAAGGAACACACCTGATCCACCCCATTAGACCCTAAACTAAAAATTTTGGTGCGTTTCTACTATTTGGGTGCATTTGGGACCGTTAGGTTGCCTTACGAAACTCGGTGCGAAACGGGCCGAACAAGTGCAGAAGTTCGTGCCACGAAGTCGCGTCGGAATTTTTCGCAATGAACGCACACGATCCACCCCTTTGGACCTTAAACTGACGTTTTGCTGTGTTTCATACTATTTGGATGCATTTGGGACCGTTCGGTTGCCTTACGAAACTTGGTGCAAAATGGGCGGAACTAGTGCAAAAGTTCGTGCCATGAAGTCGCCTAGGAATTTATCGCATCGAATGCACCCGATCCACCCTATTGGACCCTAAACTAAAAATTTTGGTGTGTTTCGTATTATTTGGGTGCATTTGGAACCGTTTGGTTGCCTTACGAAACTCGGTGGAAAATGGGCCGAACTAGTGCAAAAGTTCGTGCCACGAAGTTGCGTCGGAATTTTTCGCAAGGAACACACCTGATCCACCCCATTAGACCCTAAACTAAAAATTTTGGTGCGTTTCTACTATTTGGGTGCATTTGGGACCGTTAGGTTGCCTTACGAAACTCGGTGCAAAACGGGCCGAACTAGTGCAAAAGTTCGTGCAATGAAGTCGCGTCGGAATTTTTCGCAACGAATGCACCCGATCCACCCCATTGGAACGTAAACTGATGTTTGGTATGTTTCATTTTATTTGGGCGCATTTGGGACCGTTTGGTTGCCTTACGGAATTCGGTGCAAACCGAGCCAAACTAGTGTAAAAGTTTGTGCCACGAAATCGCGTAGGAATTTTTTGCATCGAACGCACCCGATCCACCCCACTGGACCCTAAACTAAAAATTTTGGTGCGTTTCATACTATTTGGGTGCATTTGGAACCGTTTGGTTGCCTTACGAAACTCGGCGCAAAACGAGACGAATTAGTGCAAAAGTTCGTGCCATGAAGTCGCGTCGGAATTTTCGCAAGGAATGCACCTGATCCACCCCATTGGACCCTAAACTGACGTTTTGGTGTGTTTCGTACTATTTGGGTGCATTTGGGACCGTTTGGTTGCCTTACGGAACTCGGTGCAAAACGGGCCGAACAAGTGCAAAAATTCGTGCCACGAAGTCGCGTCGGAATTTCTCGCAAGGAACGCACCTGATCCACCACATTGGACCCTAAACTAATGTTTTGGTGCGTTTTGTACTATTTGTGTGCATTTTGGACCGTTTGGTTGCCTTACGAAACTCGTTGCTAAACGGGCCGAACTAGTGCAGAAGTTGGTGCCACGAAGTCCTGTCGGAATTTTTCGCAAAGAACACACCTGATCGACCCCATTGGACCCTAAACTGACGTTTTAGTGCGAATCGTACTACTTGGGTGCATTTGGGACCGTTTGGTTGCCTTACGAAACTCGGTGCAAAACAGGCCAAACTAGTGCAAAAGTTCGTGCAATGAAGTCGCTTCGGAATTTTTCACTACGAACGCACCCGATCCACCCCATTGGACCGTAAACTGATGTTTGGTACGTTTCATTTTATTTGGGCGCATTTGGGACCATTTGGATGCCTTACAGAATTCGGTGCAAACCGAGCCAAACTAGTGTAAAAGTTTGTGCCACGAAGTCGCGTAGGAATTTTTTGCATCGAATGCACCCGATCCACCCCCCTAAACTAAAAATTTTGGTGCGTTTCATACTATTTGGGTGCATTTGGAACCGTTTGGTTGCCTTACGACACTCGGCGCAAAACGGGCCGAACTAGTGCAAAAGTTCGTGCCACGAAGTCGCGTCGGAATTTTCACAAGGAACGCACCCGATCCACCCCATTGGACCCTAAACTAACGTTTTGGTGTGTTTCGTACTATTCGGGTGCATTTTGGACCGTTTGGTTGCCTTACGGAACTCGGTGCAAAACGGGCCGAACAAGTGCATAAGTTCGTGCCACGAAGTCGCGTCGGAATTTTTTGCAATGAACGCACCCGATCCACCTCATTGGACCCTAAACTGACATTTTGTTGTGTTTCGAACTATTTGGGTGCATTTGGGACTGTTTGGTTGCCTTACGGAACTCGGTGCAAAACGAGCCGAACTGGTGCAAAAGTTCGTGCCACGAAGTCGCGTCGGATTTTTTTGTAAGGAACGCACCCGAACCACCCCATTGGACCCTAAACTGATGTTTTGGCGCATTTCGTACTATTTGCGTGCATTTGGTACCGTTTGGTTGCCTTACGAAACTCGGTGCAAAACGGGCCAAACAAGTGCAAAAGTTCGTGCTACGAAGTCGCGTCGGAATTTTTCACAAGGAACGCACCCCGATAAACCCCATTGGACCCTAAACTAATGTTTTGGTGCGTTTCATACTATTTGGGTGCATTTTGGACCGTTTGGTTGCCTTACGGAACTCGGTGCAAAACGGGCCGAACAAGTACAAAAGTTCGTGCCACGAAGTCGCGTCATAATTTCTCGCAACGAACGCACCTGATCCACCACATTGGACCCTAAACTAACATTTTGGTGTGTTTTGTACTATTTGTGTGCATTTTGGACCGTTTGGTTGCCTTACGAAACTCGGTGCTAAACGGGCCGAACTAGTGTAGAAGTTGGTGCCACGAAGTCCTGTCGGAATTTTTCACAAAGAACACACCCGATCGACCCCATTGCATCCTAAACTGATGTTTTAGTGAGAATCGTACTACTTGGCTGCATTTGGGACCGTTTGGTTGCCTTACGAAACTCGGTGCAAAACAGGCCAAACTAGTGCACAAGTTCGTGCAATGAAGTCGCGTCGGAATTTTTCGCAACAAACGCACCCGATCTACCCCATTGGACCGTAAACTGATGTTTGGTACTTTTTGTTTTATTTGGGCGCATTTGGGACCGTTTGGTTGCCTTACGGAATTCGGTGCAAACAGAGCCAAACTAGTGTAAAAGTTTGTGCCACGAAGTCGCGTAGGAATTTTTTGCATCGAACACACCCGATCCACCCCATTGGACCCTAAACTAAAAATTTTGGTGCGTTTCAGACTATTTGGGTGCATTTGCAACCATTTGGTTGCCTTACAAAACTCGGCGCAAAACGGGCCGAACTAGTGCAAAAGTTCGTGCCACGAAGTCGCGTCGGAATTTTCGCAAGGAACGCACCCGATCCACCCCATTGGACCTAAACTGACGTTTTGCTGTGTTTCGTACTATTTGGGTGCATTTGGGACCGTTTGGTTGCCTTACGGAACTCGGTGCAAAACGGGCCGAACAAGTGCAAAAGTTCGTGCCACGAAGTCGCGTCGGAATTTTCGCAATGAACGCACCCGATCCACCTCATTGGACCCTAAACTGACATTTTGGTGTGTTTCGAACTATTTGGGTGCATTTGGGACCGTTTGGTTGCCTTACGGAACACGGTGCAAAACGGGCCGAACTGGTGCAAAAGTTCGTGCCACGAAGTCGCGTCAGAATTTTTCGCAACAAACGCACCCGACCCACCCCATTGGAACCTAAACTGATGTTTTGGCGCGTTTCATACTATTTGCGTGCATATGGTACCGTTTGGTTGCCTTACGGAACTCGGTGCAAAACGGGCCGAACAAGTGCAAAAGTTCGTGCTACGAAGTCGCGTTGGAATTTTTCGCAAGGAACGCACCCGATCCACCCCATTGGACCCTAAACTAATGTTTTGGTATGTTTCGTATTATTTGGGCGCCTTTGGGATCGTTTGGTTGCATTACGGAATTCGGTGCAAAACGGGCCGAACTAGTGCAAAAGTTCGTGCCACGAAGTCGCGTCAGAATTTTTCGCAACAAACGCACCCTACCCACCACATTGGACCCTAAACTGACGTTTTGGTGCGTTTTATACTATTTGAGTGCATTTTGGACCGTTTGGCTGTCTTACGAAACTCGGTGCGAAACGGGCCAAACTAGTGCAGAAGTTCGTGCCACGAAGTCGCGTCGGAATTTTTCGCAATGAACGCAGCCGATCCACCCCTTTGGACCCTAAACTGACGTTTTGTTGTGTTTCATACTATTTGGATGCATTTGGGACCGTTCGGTTGCCTTACGAAACTTGGTGCAAAATGGGCGGAACTAGTGCAAAAGTTTGTGCCATGAAGTCGCCTAGGAATTTTTCGCATCGAACGCACCCGATCCACCCTATTGGACCATAAACTAAAAATTTTGGTGCGTTTCGTATTATTTGGGTGCATTTGGAACCGTTTGGTTGCCTTACGAAACTCGGTGGAAAATGGGCCGAACTAGTGCAAAAGTTCGTGCCACGAAGTCGCGTCGGAATTTTTCGCAAGGAACACACCTGATCCACCCCATTGGACCCTAAACTAAAAATTTTGGTGCGTTTCTACTATTTGGGTGCATTTGGGACCGTTAGGTTGCCTTACGAAACTCGGTGCAAAACGGGCCGACCTAGTGCAAAAGTTTGTGCAATGAAGTCGCGTCGGAATTTTTCGCAACGAATGCACCCGATCCACCCCATTGGAACGTAAACTGATGTTTGGTATGTTTCATTTTATTTGGGCGCATTTGGGACCGTTTGGTTGCCTTACGGAATTCGGTGCAAACCGAGCCAAACTAGTGTAAAAGTTTGTGCCACGAAATCGCGTAGGAATTTTTGCATCGAACGCACCCAATCCACCCCACTGGACCCTAAACTAAAAATTTTGGTGCGTTTCATACTATTTGGGTGCATTTGGAACCGTTTGGTTGCCTTACGAAACTCGGCGCAAAACGGGACGAACTAGTGCAAAAGTTCGTGCCATGAAGTCGCGTCGGAATTTTCGCAAGGAATGCACCTGATCCACCCCATTGGACCCTAAACTGACGTTTTGGTGTGTTTCGTACTATTTGGGTGCATTTGGGACCGTTTGGTTGCCTTACGGAACTCGGTGCAAAACGGGCCGAACAAGTGCAAACATTCGTGCCACGAAGTCGCGTCAGAATTTCTCGCAAGGAACGCACCTGATCCACCACATTGGACCCTAAACTAATGTGTTGGTGCGTTTTGTACTATTTGTGTGCATTTTGGACCGTTTGGTTGCCTTACGAAACTCGTTGCTAAACGGGCCGAACTAGTGCAGAAGTTGGTGCCACGAAGTCCTGTCGGAATTTTTCGCAAAGAACACACCCGATCGACCCCATTGGACCCTAAACTGACGTTTTAGTGCGAATCGTACTACTTGGGTGCATTTGGGACCGTTTGGTTGCCTTACGAAACTCGGTGCAAAACAGGCCAAACTAGTGCAAAAGTTCGTGCAATGAAGTCGCTTCGGAATTTTTCACTACGAACGCACCCGATCCACCCCATTGGACCGTAAACTGATGTTTGGTACGTTTCATTTTATTTGGGCGCATTTGGGACCATTTGGATGCCTTACAGAATTCGGTGCAAACCGAGCCAAACTAGTGTAAAAGTTTGTGCCACGAAGTCGCGTAGGAATTTTTTGCATCGAATGCACCCGATCCACCCCCCTAAACTAAAAATTTTGGTGCGTTTCATACTATTTGGGTGCATTTGGAACCGTTTGGTTGCCTTACGACACTCGGCGCAAAACGGGCCGAACTAGTGCAAAAGTTCGTGCCACGAAGTTGCGTCGGAATTTTCACAAGGAACGCACCCGATCCACCCCATTGGACCCTAAACTGACGTTTTGGTGTGTTTTGTACTATTTGGGTGCATTTTGGACCGTTTAGTTGCCTTACGGAACTAGGTGCAAAACGGGCCGAACAAGTGCATAAGTTCGTGCCACGAAGTCGCGCCGGAATTTTTGGCAATGAACGCACCCGATCCACCTCATTGGACCCTAAACTGACATTTTGGTGTGTTTCGAACTATTTGGGTGCATTTGGGACTGTTTGGTTGCCTTACGGAACTCGGTGCAAAACGGGCCGAACTGGTGCAAAAGTTCGTGCCACGAAGTCGCGTCGGATTTTTTTGCAAGGAACGCACCCGAACCACCCCATTGGACCCTAAACTGATGTTTTGGCGCATTTCGTACTATTTGCGTGCATTTGGTACCGTTTGGTTGCCTTACGGAACTCGGTGCAAAACGGGCCAAACAAGTGCAAAAGTTCGTGCTACGAAGTCGCGTCGGAATTTTTCACAAGGAACGCACCCCGATCCACCCCATTGGACCCTAAACTAATGTTTTGGTGCATTTCATACTATTTGGGTGCATTTTGGACCGTTTGGTTGCCTTACGGAACTCGGTGCAAAACGGGCCGAACAAGTGCAAAAGTTCGTGCCACGAAGTCGCGTCGGAATTTCTCGCAACGAACGCACCTGATCCACCACATTGGACCCTAAACTAACGTTTTGGTGTGTTTTGTACTATTTGTGTGCATTTTGGACCGTTTGGTTGCCTTACGAAACTCGGTGCTAAACGGGCCGAACTAGTGCAGAAGTTGGTGCCACGAAGTCCTGTCGGAATTTTTCACAAAGAACACACCCGATCGACCCCATTGCATCCTAAACTGACGTTTTAGTGAGAATCGTACTACTTGGCTGCATTTGGGACCGTTTGGTTGCCTTACGAAACTCGGTGCAAAACAGGCCAAACTAGTGCACAAGTTCGTGCAATGAAGTCGCGTCGGAATTTTTCGCAACAAACGCACCCGATCTGCCCCATTGGACCGTAAACTGATGTTTGGTACTTTTTGTTTTATTTGGGCGCATTTGTGACCGTTTGGTTGCCTTACGGAATTCGGTGCAAACAGAGCCAAACTAGTGTAAAAGTTTGTGCCACGAAGTCGCGTAGGAATTTTTTGCATCGAACGCACCCGATCCACCCCATTGGACCCTAAACTAAAAATTTTGGTGCGTTTCAGACTATTTGGGTGCATTTGCAACCATTTGGTTGCCTTACAAAACTCGGCGCAAAACGGGCCGAACTAGTGCAAAAGTTCGTGCCACGAAGTCGCGTCGGAATTTTCGCAAGGAACGCACCCGATCCACCCCATTGGACCCTAAACTGACGTTTTGGTGTGTTTCGTACTATTTGGGTGCATTTGGGACCGTTTGGTTGCCTTACGGAACTCGGTGCAAAACGGGCCGAACAAGTGCAAAAGTTCGTGCCACGAAGTCGCGTCGGAATTTTTCGCAATGAACGCACCCGATCCACCTCATTGGACCCTAAACTGACATTTTGGTGTGTTTCGAACTATTTGGGTGCATTTGGGACCGTTTGGTTGCCTTACGGAACTCGGTGCAAAACGGGCCGAACTGGTGCAAAAGTTCGTGCCACGAAGTCGCGTCAGAATTTTTCGCAACAAACGCACCCGACCCACCCCATTGGACCCTAAACTGATGTTTTGGCGCGTTTCATACTATTTGCGTGCATATGGTACCGTTTGGTTGCCTTACGGAACTCGGAGCAAAACGGGCCGAACAAGTGCAAAAGTTCGTGCTACGAAGTCGCGTTGGAATTTTTCGCAAGGAACGCACCCGATTCACCCCATTGGACCCTAAATTGATGTTTTGGTATGTTTCGTATTATTTGGGCGCCTTTGGGATCGTTTGGTTGCATTGCGGAATTCGGTGCAAAACGGGCCGAACTAGTGCAAAAGTTCGTGCCACGAAGTCGCGTCAGAATTTTTCGCAACAAACGCACCCGACCCACCACATTGGACCCTAAACTGACGTTTTGGTGCGTTTTATACTATTTGAGTGCATTTTGGACCGTTTGGCTGTCTTACGAAACTCGGTGCGAAACGGGCCGAACTAGTGCAGAAGTTCGTGCCATGAAGTCGCGTCGGAATTTTTCGCAATGAACGCAGCCGATCCACCCCTTTGGACCCTAAACTGACATTTTGCTGTGTTTCATACTATTTGGATGCATTTGGGACCGTTCGGTTGCCTTACGAAACTTGGTGCAAAATGGGCGGAACTAGTGCAAAAGTTCGTGCCATGAAGTCGCCTAGGAATTTTTCGCATCGAACGCACCCGATCCACCCTATTGGACCCTAAACTAAAAATTTTGGTGCGTTTCGTATTATTTGGGTGCATTTGGAACCGTTTGGTTGCCTTACGAAACTCGGTGGAAAATGGGCCGAACTAGTGCAAAAGTTCGTGCCACGAAGTCGCGTCGGAATTTTTCGCAAGGAACACAACTGATCCACCCCATTGGACCCTAAACTAAAAATTTTGGTGCGTTTCTACTATTTGGGTGCATTTGGGACCGTTAGGTTGCCTTACGAAACTCGGTGCAAAACGGGCCGAACTAGTGCAAAAGTTCGTGCAATGAAGTCGCGTCGGAATTTTTCGCAACGAATGCACCCGATCCACCCCATTGGAACGTAAACTGATGTTTGGTATGTTTCATTTTATTTGGGCGCATTTGGGACCGTTTGGTTGCCTTACGGAATTCGGTGCAAACCGAGCCAAACTAGTGTAAAAGTTTGTGCCACGAAATCGCGTAGGAATTTTTTGCATCGAACGCACCCGATCCACCCCACTGGACCCTAAACTAAAAATTTTGGTGCGTTTCATACTATTTGGGTTCATTTGGAACCGTTTGGTTGCCTTACGAAACTCGGCGCAAAACGGGACGAACTAGTGCAAAAGTTCGTGCCATGAAGTCGCGTCGGAATTTTCGCAAGGAATGAACCTGTCCTCCCCATTGGACCCTAAACTGACGTTTTGGTGTGTTTCGTACTATTTGGGTGCATTTGGGACCGTTTGGTTGCCTTACGGAACTTGGTGCAAAACGGGCCGAACAAGTGCAAAAATTCGTGCCACGAAGTCGCGTCGGAATTTCTCGCAAGGAACGCACCCGATCCACCCCATTGGACCCTAAACTGACGTTTTGGTGTGTTTCGTACTATTTGGGTGCATTTGGGACCGTTTGGTTGCCTTACGGAACTCGGTGCAAAACGGGCCGAACAAGTGCAAAAGTTCGTGCCACGAAGTCGCGTCGGAATTTTTCGCAATGAACGCACCCGATCCACCTCATTGGACCCTAAACTGACATTTTGGTGTGTTTCGAACTATTTGGGTGCATTTGGGACCGTTTGGTTGCCTTACGGAACTCGGTGCAAAACGGGCCGAACTGGTGCAAAAGTTCGTGCCACGAAGTCGCGTCAGAATTTTTCGCATCGAACGCACCCGATCCACCCCATTGGACCCTAAACTAAAAATTTTGGTGCGTTTCAGACTATTTGGGTGCATTTGCAACCATTTGGTTGCCTTACAAAACTCGGCGCAAAACGGGCCGAACTAGTGCAAAAGTTCGTGCCACGAAGTCGCGTCGGAATTTTCGCAAGGAACGCACCCGATCCACCCCATTGGACCCTAAACTGACGTTTTGGTGTGTTTCGTACTATTTGGGTGCATTTGGGACCGTTTGGTTGCCTTACGGAACTCGGTGCAAAACGGGCCGAACAAGTGCAAAAGTTCGTGCCACGAAGTCGCGTCGGAATTTTTCGCAATGAACGCACCCGATCCACCTCATTGGACCCTAAACTGACATTTTGGTGTGTTTCGAACTATTTGGGTGCATTTGGGACCGTTTGGTTGCCTTACGGAACTCGGTGCAAAACGGGCCGAACTGGTGCAAAAGTTCGTGCCACGAAGTCGCGTCAGAATTTTTCGCAACAAACGCACCCGACCCACCCCATTGGACCCTAAACTGATGTTTTGGCGCGTTTCATACTATTTGCGTGCATATGGTACCGTTTGGTTGCCTTACGGAACTCGGAGCAAAACGGGCCGAACAAGTGCAAAAGTTCGTGCTACGAAGTCGCGTTGGAATTTTTCGCAAGGAACGCACCCGATTCACCCCATTGGACCCTAAATTGATGTTTTGGTATGTTTCGTATTATTTGGGCGCCTTTGGGATCGTTTGGTTGCATTGCGGAATTCGGTGCAAAACGGGCCGAACTAGTGCAAAAGTTCGTGCCACGAAGTCGCGTCAGAATTTTTCGCAACAAACGCACCCGACCCACCACATTGGACCCTAAACTGACGTTTTGGTGCGTTTTATACTATTTGAGTGCATTTTGGACCGTTTGGCTGTCTTACGAAACTCGGTGCGAAACGGGCCGAACTAGTGCAGAAGTTCGTGCCATGAAGTCGCGTCGGAATTTTTCGCAATGAACGCAGCCGATCCACCCCTTTGGACCCTAAACTGACATTTTGCTGTGTTTCATACTATTTGGATGCATTTGGGACCGTTCGGTTGCCTTACGAAACTTGGTGCAAAATGGGCGGAACTAGTGCAAAAGTTCGTGCCATGAAGTCGCCTAGGAATTTTTCGCATCGAACGCACCCGATCCACCCTATTGGACCCTAAACTAAAAATTTTGGTGCGTTTCGTATTATTTGGGTGCATTTGGAACCGTTTGGTTGCCTTACGAAACTCGGTGGAAAATGGGCCGAACTAGTGCAAAAGTTCGTGCCACGAAGTCGCGTCGGAATTTTTCGCAAGGAACACAACTGATCCACCCCATTGGACCCTAAACTAAAAATTTTGGTGCGTTTCTACTATTTGGGTGCATTTGGGACCGTTAGGTTGCCTTACGAAACTCGGTGCAAAACGGGCCGAACTAGTGCAAAAGTTCGTGCAATGAAGTCGCGTCGGAATTTTTCGCAACGAATGCACCCGATCCACCCCATTGGAACGTAAACTGATGTTTGGTATGTTTCATTTTATTTGGGCGCATTTGGGACCGTTTGGTTGCCTTACGGAATTCGGTGCAAACCGAGCCAAACTAGTGTAAAAGTTTGTGCCACGAAATCGCGTAGGAATTTTTTGCATCGAACGCACCCGATCCACCCCACTGGACCCTAAACTAAAAATTTTGGTGCGTTTCATACTATTTGGGTTCATTTGGAACCGTTTGGTTGCCTTACGAAACTCGGCGCAAAACGGGACGAACTAGTGCAAAAGTTCGTGCCATGAAGTCGCGTCGGAATTTTCGCAAGGAATGAACCTGTCCACCCCATTGGACCCTAAACTGACGTTTTGGTGTGTTTCGTACTATTTGGGTGCATTTGGGACCGTTTGGTTGCCTTACGGAACTTGGTGCAAAACGGGCCGAACAAGTGCAAAAATTCGTGCCACGAAGTCGCGTCGGAATTTCTCGCAACGAACGCACCTGATCCACCACATTGGACCCTAAACTAATGTTTTGGTGCATTTTGTACTATTTGTGTGCATTTTGGACCGTTTGGTTGCCTTACGAAACTCGTTGCTAAACGGGCCGAACTAGTGCAGAAGTTGGTGCCACGAAGTCCTGTCGGAATTTTTCGCAAGGAACACACCAAATCGACCCCATTGGACCCTAAACTGACGTTTTAGTGCGAATCGTACTACTTGGGTGCATTTGGGACCGTTTGGTTGCCTTACGAAACTCGGTGCAAAATAGGCCAAACTAGTGCAAAAGTTCGTGCAATGAAGTCGCGTCGGAATTTTTCACTACGAACGCACTCGATCCACCCCATTGGACCGTAAACTGATGTTTGGTACGTTTCATTTTATTTGGGCGCATTTGGGACCATTTGGATGCCTTACAGAATTCGGTGCAAACCGAGCCAAACTAGTGTAAAAGTTTGTGCCACGAAGTCGCGTAGGAATTTTTTGCATCGAATGCACCCGATCCACCCCCCTAAACTAAAAATTTTGGTGCGTTTCATACTATTTGGGTGCATTTGGAACCGTTTGGTTGCCTTACGACACTCGGCGCAAAACGGGCCGAACTAGTGCAAAAGTTCGTGCCACGAAGTCGCGTCGGAATTTTCGCAAGGAACGCACCCGATCCACCCCATTGGACCCTAAACTGACGTTTTGGTGTGTTTCGTACTATTTGGGTGCATTTTGGACCGTTTGGTTGCCTTACGGAACTCGGTGCAAAACGGGCCGAACAAATGCATAAGTTCGTGCCACGAAGTCGCGTCGGAATTTTTTGCAATGAACGCACCCGATCCACCTCATTGGACCCTAAACTGACATTTTGGTGTTATTCGAACTATTTGGGTGCATTTGGGACTGTTTGGTTGCCTTACGGAACTCGGTGCAAAACGGGCCGAACTGGTGCAAAAGTTCGTGCCACGAAGTCGCGTCGGTTTTTTTTGCAAGGAACGCACCCGAACCACCCCATTGGACCCTAAACTGATGTTTTGGCGCGTTTCGTACTATTTGCGTGCATTTGGCACCGTTTGGTTGCCTTACGGAACTCGGTGCAAAACGGGCCAAACAAGTGCAAAAGTTCGTGCTACGAAGTCGCGTCAGAATTTTTCACAAGGAACGCACCCCGATCCACCCCATTGGACCCTAAACTAATGTTTTGGTGCGTTTCATACTATTTGGGTGCATTTTGGACCGTTTGGTTGCCTTACGGAACTCGGTGCAAAACGGGCCGAACAAGTGCAAAAGTTCGTGCCACGAAGTTGCGTCGGAATTTCACGCACCTGATCCACCACATTGGACCCTAAACTAACGTTTTGGTGTGTTTTGTACTATTTGTGTGCATTTTGGACCGTTTGGTTGCCTTACGAAACTCGGTGCTAAACGGGCCGAACTAGTGCAGAAGTTGGTGCCACGAAGTCCTGTCGGAATTTTTCACAAAGAACACACCCGATCGACCCCATTGCATCCTAAACTGACGTTTTAGTGAGAATCGTACTACTTGGCTGCATTTGGGACCGTTTGGTTGCCTTACGAAACTCGGTGCAAAACAGGCCAAACTAGTGCACAAGTTCGTGCAATGAAGTCGCGTCGGAATTTTTCACAACAAACGCACCCGATCTACCCCATTGGACCGTAAACTGATGTTTGGTACTTTTTGTTTTATTTGGGCGCATTTGGGACCGTTTGGTTGCCTTACGGAATTCGGTGCAAACAGAGCCAAACTAGTGTAAAAGTTTGTGCCACGAAGTCGCGTAGGAATTTTTTGCATCGAACGCACCCGATCCACCCCATTGGACCCTAAACTAAAAATTTTGGTGCGTTTCAGACTATTTGGGTGCATTTGCAACCATTTGGTTGCCTTACAAAACTCGGCGCAAAACGGGCCGAACTAGTGCAAAAGTTCGTGCGATGAAGTCGCGTCGGAATTTTCGCAAGGAACGCACCCGATCCACCCCATTGGACCCTAAACTGACGTTTTGGTGTGTTTCGTACTATTTGGGTGCATTTGGGACCGTTTGGTTGCCTTACGGAACTCGGTGCAAAACGGGCCGAACAAGTGCAAAAGTTCGTGCCACGAAGTCGCGTCGGAATTTTTCGCAATGAACGCACCTGATCCACCTCATTGGACCCTAAACTGACATTTTCGTGTGTTTCGAACTATTTGGGTGCATTTGGGACCGTTTGGTTGCCTTACGGAACTCGGTGCAAAACGGGCCGAACTGGTGCAAAAGTTCGTGCCACGAAGTCGCGTCTGAATTTTTCGCAACAAACGCACCCGACCCACCCCATTGGACCCTAAACTGATGTTTTGGTATGTTTCGTATTATTTGGGCGCCTTTGGGATCGTTTGGTTGCATTACGGAATTCGGTGCAAAACGGGCCGAACTAGTGCAAAAGTTCGTGCCACGAAGTCGCGTCAGAATTTTTCGCAACAAACGCACCCGACCCACCACATTGGACCCTAAACTGATGTTTTGGTGCGTTTTATACTATTTGAGTGAATTTTGGACCGTTTGGCTGTCTTACGAAACTCGGTGCGAAACGGGCCGAACTATTGCAGAAGTTCGTGCCACGAAGTCGCGTCGGAATTTTTCGCAATGAACGCAGCCGATCCACCCCTTTGGACTCTAAACTGACGTTTTGCTGTGTTTCATACTATTTGGATGCATTTGGGACCGTTCGGTTGCCTTACGAAACTTGGTGCAAAATTGGGCGGAACTAGTGCAAAAGTTCGTGCCATGAAGTCGCCTAGGAATTTTTCGCATCGAACGCACCCGATCCACCCTATTGGACCCTAAACTAAAAATTTTGGTGCGTTTCGTATTATTTGGGTGCATTTGGAACCGTTTGGTTGCCTTACGAAACTCGGTGGAAAATGGGCCGAACTAGTGCAAAAGTTCGTGCCACGAAGTCGCGTCGGAATTTTTCGCAAGGAACACAACTGATCCACCCCATTGGACCCTAAACTAAAAATTTTGGTGCGTTTCTACTATTTGGGTGCATTTGGGACCGTTAGGTTGCCTTACGAAACTCGGTGCAAAACGGGCCGAACTAGTGCAAAAGTTCGTGCAATGAAGTCGCGTCGGAATTTTTCGCAACGAATGCACCCGATCCACCCCATTGGAACGTAAACTGATGTTTGGTATGTTTCATTTTATTTGGGCGCATTTGGGACCGTTTGGTTGCCTTACGGAATTCGGTGCAAACCGAGCCAAACTAGTGTAAAAGTTTGTGCCACGAAATCGCGTAGGAATTTTTTGCATCGAACGCACCCGATCCACCCCACTGGACCCTAAACTAAAAATTTTGGTGCGTTTCATACTATTTGGGTGCATTTGGAACCGTTTGGTTGCCTTACGAAACTCGGCGCAAAACGGGACGAACTAGTGCAAAAGTTCGTGCCATGAAGTCGCGTCGGAATTTTCGCAAGGAATGAACCTGATCCACCCCATTGGACCCTAAACTGACGTTTTGGTGTGTTTCGTACTATTTGGGTGCATTTGGGACCGTTTGGTTGCCTTACGGAACTTGGTGCAAAACGGGCCGAACAAGTGCAAAAATTCGTGCCACGAAGTCGCGTCGGAATTTCTCGCAACGAACGCACCTGATCCACCACATTGGACCCTAAACTAATGTTTTGGTGCATTTTGTACTATTTGTGTGCATTTTGGACCGTTTGGTTGCCTTACGAAACTCGTTGCTAAACGGGCCGAACTAGTGCAGAAGTTGGTGCCACGAAGTCCTGTCGGAATTTTTCGCAAGGAACACACCAAATCGACCCCATTGGACCCTAAACTGACGTTTTAGTGCGAATCGTACTACTTGGGTGCATTTGGGACCGTTTGGTTGCCTTACGAAACTCGGTGCAAAACAGGCCAAACTAGTGCAAAAGTTCGTGCAATGAAGTCGCGTCGGAATTTTTCACTACGAACGCACTCGATCCACCCCATTGGACCGTAAACTGATGTTTGGTACGTTTCATTTTATTTGGGCGCATTTGGGACCATTTGGATGCCTTACAGAATTCGGTGCAAACCGAGCCAAACTAGTGTAAAAGTTTGTGCCACGAAGTCGCGTAGGAATTTTTTGCATCGAATGCACCCGATCCACCCCCCCTAAACTAAAAATTTTGGTGCGTTTCATACTATTTGGGTGCATTTGGAACCGTTTGGTTGCCTTACGACACTCGGCGCAAAACGGGCCGAACTAGTGCAAAAGTTCGTGCCACGAAGTCGCGTCGGAATTTTCGCAAGGAACGCACCCGATCCACCCCATTGGACCCTAAACTGACGTTTTGGTGTGTTTCGTACTATTTGGGTGCATTTTGGACCGTTTGGTTGCCTTACGGAACTCGGTGCAAAACGGGCCGAACAAATGCATAAGTTCGTGCCACGAAGTCGCGTCGGAATTTTTTGCAATGAACGCACCCGATCCACCTCATTGGACCCTAAACTGACATTTTGGTGTTATTCGAACTATTTGGGTGCATTTGGGACTGTTTGGTTGCCTTACGGAACTCGGTGCAAAACGGGCCGAACTGGTGCAAAAGTTCGTGCCACGAAGTCGCGTCGGTTTTTTTTTGCAAGGAACGCACCCGAACCACCCCATTGGACCCTAAACTGATGTTTTGGCGCGTTTCGTACTATTTGCGTGCATTTGGCACCGTTTGGTTGCCTTACGGAACTCGGTGCAAAACGGGCCAAACAAGTGCAAAAGTTCGTGCTACGAAGTCGCGTCAGAATTTTTCACAAGGAACGCACCCCGATCCACCCCATTGGACCCTAAACTAATGTTTTGGTGCGTTTCATACTATTTGGGTGCATTTTGGACCGTTTGGTTGCCTTACGGAACTCGGTGCAAAACGGGCCGAACAAGTACAAAAGTTCGTGCCACGAAGTTGCGTCGGAATTTCACGCACCTGATCCACCACATTGGACCCTAAACTAACGTTTTGGTGTGTTTTGTACTATTTGTGTGCATTTTGGACCGTTTGGTTGCCTTACGAAACTCGGTGCTAAACGGGCCGAACTAGTGCAGAAGTTGGTGCCACGAAGTCCTGTCGGAATTTTTCACAAAGAACACACCCGATCGACCCCATTGCATCCTAAACTGACGTTTTAGTGAGAATCGTACTACTTGGCTGCATTTGGGACCGTTTGGTTGCCTTACGAAACTCGGTGCAAAACAGGCCAAACTAGTGCACAAGTTCGTGCAATGAAGTCGCGTCGGAATTTTTCGCAACAAACGCACCCGATCTACCCCATTGGACCGTAAACTGATGTTTGGTACTTTTTGTTTTATTTGGGCGCATTTGGGACCGTTTGGTTGCCTTACGGAATTCGGTGCAAACAGAGCCAAACTAGTGTAAAAGTTTGTGCCACGAAGTCGCGTAGGAATTTTTTGCATCGAACGCACCCGATCCACCCCATTGGACCCTAAACTAAAAATTTTGGTGCGTTTCAGACTATTTGGGTGCATTTGCAACCATTTGGTTGCCTTACAAAACTCGGCGCAAAACGGGCCGAACTAGTGCAAAAGTTCGTGCCACGAAGTCGCGTCGGAATTTTCGCAAGGAACGCACCCGATCCACCCCATTGGACCCTAAACTGACGTTTTGGTGTGTTTCGTACTATTTGGGTGCATTTGGGACCGTTTGGTTGCCTTACGGAACTCGGTGCAAAACGGGCCGAACTGGTGCAAAAGTTCGTGCCACGAAGTCGCGTCAGAATTTTTCGCAACAAACGCACCCGACCCACCCCATTGGACCCTAAACTGATGTTTTGGCACGTTTCATACTATTTGCGTGCATATGGTACCGTTTGGTTGCCTTACGGAACTCGGAGCAAAACGGGCCGAACAAGTGCAAAAGTTCGTGCTACGAAGTCGCGTTGGAATTTTTCGCAAGGAACGCACCCGATCCACCCCATTGGACCCTAAATTGATGTTTTGGTATGTTTCGTATTATTTGGGCGCCTTTGGGATCGTTTGGTTGCATTGCGGAATTCGGTGCAAAACGGGCTGAACTAGTGCAAAAGTTCGTGCCACGAAGTCGCGTCAGAATTTTTCGCAACAAACGCACCCGACCCACCACATTGGACCCTAAACTGACGTTTTGGTGCGTTTTATACTATTTGAGTGCATTTTGGACCGTTTGGCTGTCTTACGAAACTCGGTGCGAAACGGGCCGAACTAGTGCAGAAGTTCGTGCCACGAAGTCGCGTCGGAATTTTTCGCAATGAACGCAGCCGATCCACCCCTTTGGACCCTAAACTGACGTTTTGCTGTGTTTCATACTATTTGGATGCATTTGGGACCGTTCGGTTGCCTTACGAAACTTGGTGCAAAATGGGCGGAACTAGTGCAAAAGTTCGTGCCATGAAGTCGCCTAGGAATTTTTCGCATCGAACGCACCCGATCCACCCTATTGGACCCTAAACTAAAAATTTTGGTGCGTTTCGTATTATTTGGGTGCATTTGGAACCGTTTGGTTGCCTTACGAAACTCGGTGGAAAATGGGCCGAACTAGTGCAAAAGTTCGTGCCACGAAGTCGCGTCGGAATTTTTCGCAAGGAACACAACTGATCCACCCCATTGGACCCTAAACTAAAAATTTTGGTGCGTTTCTACTATTTGGGTGCATTTGGGACCGTTAGGTTGCCTTATGAAACTCGGTGCAAAACGGGCCGAACTAGTGCAAAAGTTCGTGCAATGAAGTCGCGTCGGAATTTTTCACAACGAATGCACCCGATCCACCCCATTGGAACGTAAACTGATGTTTGGTATGTTTCATTTTATTTGGGCGCATTTTGGACCGTTTGGTTGCCTTTCGGAATTCGGTGCAAACCGAGCCAAACTAGTGTAAAAGTTTGTGCCACGAAATCGCGTAGGAATTTTTTGCATCGAACGCACCCGATCCACCCCACTGGACCCTAAACTAAAAATTTTGGTGCGTTTCATACTATTTGGGTGCATTTGGAACCGTTTGGTTGCCTTACGAAACTCGGCGCAAAACGGGACGAACTAGTGCAAAGTTCGTGCCATGAAGTCGCGTCGGAATTTTCGCAAGGAATGAACCTGATCCACCCCATTGGACCCTAAACTGACGTTTTGGTGTGTTTCGTACTATTTGGGTGCATTTGGGACCGTTTGGTTGCCTTACGGAACTCGGTGCAAAACGGGCCGAACAAGTGCAAAAATTCGTGCCACGAAGTCGCGTCGGAATTTCTCGCAAGGAACGCACCTGATCCACCACATTGGACCCTAAACTAATGTTTTGGTGCGTTTTGTACTATTTGTGTGCATTTTGGACCGTTTGGTTGCCTTACGAAACTCGTTGCTAAACGGGCCGAACTAGTGCAGAAGTTGGTGCCACGAAGTCCTGTCGGAATTTTTCGCAAAGAACACACCTGATCGACCCCATTGGACCCTAAACTGACGTTTTAGTGCGAATCGTACTACTTGGGTGCATTTGGGACCGTTTGGTTGCCTTACGAAACTCGGTGCAAAACAGGCCAAACTAGTGCAAAAGTTCGTGCAATGAAGTCGCTTCGGAATTTTTCACTACGAACGCACCCGATCCACCCCATTGGACCGTAAACTGATGTTTGGTACGTTTCATTTTATTTGGGCGCATTTGGGACCATTTGGATGCCTTACAGAATTCGGTGCAAACCGAGCCAAACTAGTGTAAAAGTTTGTGCCACGACGTCACGTAGGAATTTTTTGCATCGAACGCACCCGATCCACCCCATTGGAACCTAAACTAAAAATTTTGGTGCGTTTCAGACTATTTGGGTGCATTTGCAACCATTTGGTTGCCTTACAAAACTCGGCGCAAAACGGGCCGAACTAGTGCAAAAGTTCGTGCGACGAAGTCGCGTCGGAATTTTCGCAAGGAACGCACCCGATCCACCCCATTGGACCCTAAACTGACGTTTTGGTGTGTTTCGTACTATTTGGGTGCATTTGGGACCGTTTGGTTGCCTTACGGAACTCGGTGCAAAACGGGCCGAACAAGTGCAAAAGTTCGTGCCACGAAGTCGCGTCGGAATTTTTCGCAATGAACGCACCCGATCCACCTCATTGGACCCTAAACTGACATTTTGGTGTGTTTCGAACTATTTGGGTGCATTTGGGACCGTTTGGTTGCCTTACGGAACTCGGTGCAAAACGGGCCGAACTGGTGCAAAAGTTCGTGCTACGAAGTCGCGTCAGAATTTTTCGCAACAAACGCACCCGACCCACCACATTGGACCCTAAACTGACGTTTTGGTGCGTTTCATACTATTTGCGTGCATATGGTACCGTTTGGTTGCCTTACGGAACTCGGTGCAAAACGGGCCGAACAAGTGCAAAAGTTCGTGCTACGAAGTCGCGTTGGAATTTTTCGCAAGGAACGCACCTGATCCACCCCATTGGACCCTAAATTGATGTTTTGGTATGTTTCGTATTATTTGGGCGCCTTTGGGATCGTTTGGTTGCATTACGGAATTCGGTGCAAAACGGGCCGAACTTGTGCAAAAGTTCGTGCCACGAAGTCGCGTCAGAATTTTTCGCAACAAACACACCCGACCCACCACATTGGACCCTAAACTGACGTTTTGGTGCGTTTTATACTATTTGAGTGCATTTTGGACCGTTTGGCTGTCTTACGAAACTCGGTGCGAAACGGGCCGAACTATTGCAGAAGTTCGTGCCACGAAGTCGCGTCGGAATTTTTCGCAATGAACGTTGCCGATCCACCCCTTTGGACCCTAAACTGACGTTTTGCTGTGTTTCATACTATTTGGATGCATTTGGGACCGTTCGGTTGCCTTACGAAACTTGGTGCAAAATGGGCGGAACTAGTGCAAAAGTTCGTGCCATGAAGTCGCCTAGGAATTTTTCGCATCGAATGCACCCGATCCACCCTATTGGACCCTAAACTAAAAATTTTGGTGCGTTTTGTATTATTTGGGTGCATTTGGAACCGTTTGGTTGCCTTACGAAACTCGGTGGAAAATGGGCCGAACTAGTGCAAAAGTTCGTGCCACGAAGTCGCGTCGGAATTTTTCGCAAGGAACACAACTGATCCACCCCATTGGACCCTAAACTAAAAATTTTGGTGCGTTTCTACTATTTGGGTGCATTTGGGACCGTTAGGTTGCCTTACGAAACTCGGTGCAAAACGGGCCGAACTAGTGCAAAAGTTCGTGCAATGAAGTCGCGTCGGAATTTTTCGCAACGAATGCACCCGATCCACCCCATTGGAACGTAAACTGATGTTTGGTATGTTTCATTTTATTTGGGCGCATTTGGGACCGTTTGGTTGCCTTACGGAATTCGGTGCAAACCGAGCCAAACTAGTGTAAAAGTTTGTGCCACGAAATCGCGTAGGAATTTTTTGCATCGAACGCACCCGATCCACCCCACTGGACCCTAAACTAAAAATTTTGGTGCGTTTCATACTATTTGGGTGCATTTGGAACCGTTTGGTTGCCTTACGAAACTCGGCGCAAAACGGGACGAACTAGTGCAAAAGTTCGTGCCATGAAGTCGCGTCGGAATTTTCGCAAGGAATGAACCTGATCCACCCCATTGGACCCTAAACTGATGTTTTGCTGTGTTTTGTACTATTTGGGTGCATTTGGGACCGTTTGGTTGCCTTACGGAACTCAGTGCAAACGGGCCGAACAAGTGCAAAAATTCGTGCCACGAAGTCGCGTCGGAATTTCTCGCAACGAACGCACCTGATCCACCACATTGGACCCTAAACTAATGTTTTGGTGCATTTTGTACTATTTGTGTGCATTTTGGACCGTTTGGTTGCCTTACGAAACTCGTTGCTAAACGGGCCGAACTAGTGCAGAAGTTGGTGCCACGAAGTCCTGTCGGAATTTTTCGCAAAGAACACACCCGATCGACCCCACTGGACCCTAAACTGACGTTTTAGTGCGAATCGTACTACTTGGGTGCATTTGGGACCGTTTGGTTGCCTTACGAAACTCGGTGCAAAATAGGCCAAACTAGTGCAAAAGTTCGTGCAATGAAGTCGCGTCGGAATTTTTCACTACGAACGCACTCGATCCACCCCAGTGGACCGTAAACTGATGTTTGGTACGTTTCATTTTATTTGGGCGCATTTGGGACCATTTGGATGCCTTACAGAATTCGGTGCAAACCGAGCCAAACTAGTGTAAAAGTTTGTGCCACGAAGTCGCGTAGGAATTTTTTGCATCGAATGCACCCGATCCACCCCCCTAAACTAAAAATTTTGGTGCGTTTCATACTATTTGGGTGCATTTGGAACCGTTTGGTTGCCTTACGACACTCGGCGCAAAACGGGCCGAACTAGTGCAAAAGTTCGTGCCACGAAGTCGCGTCAGAATTTTCGCAAGGAACGCACCCGATCCACCCCATTGGACTCTAAACTGATGTTTTGGTGTGTTTCGTACTATTTGGGTGCATTTTGGACCGTTTGGTTGCCTTACGGAACTCGGTGCAAAACGGGCCGAACAAGTGCATAAGTTCGTGCCACGAAGTTGCGTCGGAATTTTTTGCAATGAACGCACCCGATCCACCTCATTGGACCCTAAACTGACATTTTGGTGTTATTCGAACTATTTGGGTGCATTTGGGACTGTTTGGTTGCCTTACGGAACTCGGTGCAAAACGGGCCGAACTGGTGCAAAAGTTCGTGCCACGAAGTCGCGTCGGATTTTTTTGCAAGGGACGCACCCGAACCACCCCATTGGACCCTAAACTGATGTTTTGGCGCGTTTCGTACTATTTGCATGCATTTGGACCGTTTGGTTGCCTTACGGAACTCGGTGCAAAACGGGCCGAACAAGTGCAAAACTTCGTGCCACGAAGTTGCGTCGGAATTTCACGCAACGAACGCACCTGATCCACCACATTGGACCCTAAACTAACGTTTCGGTGTGTTTTGTACTATTTTGTGTGCATTTTGGACCGTTTGGTTGCCTTACGAAACTCGGTGCTAAACGGGCCGAACTAGTGCAGAAGTTGGTGCCACGAAGTCCTGTCGGAATTTTTCACAAAGAACACACCCGATCGACCCCATTGCATCCTAAACTGACATTTTAGTGAGAATCGTACTACTTGGCTGCATTTGGGACCGTTTGTTTGCCTTACAAAACTCGGTGCAAAACAGGCCAAACTAGTGCACAAGTTCGTGCAATGAAGTCGCGTCGGAATTTTTCGCAACAAACGCACCCGATCTACCCCATTGGACCGTAAACTGATGTTTGGTACATTTTGTTTTATTTGGGCGCATTTGGGACCGTTTGGTTGCCTTACGGAATTCGGTGCAAACCGAGCCAAACTAGTGTAAAAGTTTGTGCCACGAAGTCGCGTAGGAATTTTTTGCTTCGAACGCACCCGATCCACCCCATTGGACCCTAAACTAAAAATTTTGGTGTGTTTCATACTATTTGGGTGCATTTGGAACCGTGTGGTTGCCTTATGAAACTCGGCGCAAAACGGGCCGAACTAGTGCAAAAGTTCGTGCCACGAAGTCGCGTCGGAATTTTCGCAAGGAACGCACCCGATCCACCCCATTGGACCCTAAACTGACGTTTTGGTGTGTTCGAAATTTTTTGGGTGCATTTGGGACCGTTTGGTTGCCTTACGGAACTCGGTGCAAAACGGGCCGAACAAGTGCAAAAGTTCGTGCCACGAAGTCGCGTCGGAATTTTTCGCAATGAACGCACCCGATCCACCTCATTGGACCCTAAACTGACATTTTGGTGTGTTTCTATCTATTTGGGTGCATTTGGGACCGTTTGGTTGACTTACGGAACTCGGTTGCAAAACGGGCCGAACTGGTGCAAAAGTTCGTGCCATGAAGTCGCGTCGGAATTTTGTGCAAGGAACGCACCCCGAACCACCCCATTGGACCCTAAACTGATGTTTTGGCGCGTTTTGTACTATTTGCATGCATTTGGTACCGTTTGGTTGCCTTACAGAACTCGGTTGCAAAACGGGCCAAACAAGTGCAAAAGTTCGTGCTACGAAGTCCGCGTCGGAATTTTTCACAAGGAACGCACCCGATCCCCCCATTGGACTCTAAACTAATGTTTTGGTGCGTTTCATACTATTTGGGTGCATTTGGGACCGTTTGGTTGCCTTACGGAACTCGGTTTGCAAACGGGCCGAACAAGTGAAAAAGTTCGTGCGACAAAGTCGCGTCGGAATTTCTCGCACGAACGCACCTGATCCACCACATTGGACCCTAAACTAACGTTTTTGTGCGGTTTATACTATTTGGGTGCATTTTGGACCGTTTGGCTGCCTACGAAACTCGGTGCGAACGGGCCGAACTAGTTCAGAAGTTGGTTGCCACAAAGTCCCTGTCGGAATTTTTCGCAAAGAACACACTCCGATCGACCCCATTGGACCCTAAACTGACGTTTTAGTGCGAATCGTACTACTTGGGTGCATTTGGGACCGTTGTTGGGTTGCCTTACGAGACTCGGTGTGCAAAACAGGCCAAACTAGTGCAAAAGTTCGTGCAATGAAGTCGCGTCGGAATTTTTTGCAACGAATGCACCCGATCCACCCATTGGACCCGTAAACTAATGTTTGGTATGTTTCGTTTTATTTGTTCGCATTCGGGACCGTTTGGTTGCCTTACGAAATTCGGTGCAAACCGAGCCAAACTAGTGTAAAAGTTTGTGCCACGAAGTCGCGTAGGAATTTTTTGCATCGAACGCACACCGATCCACCCCATTGGACCCTAAACTAAAAATTTTGGTGCGTTTCAGACTATTTGGGGGCATTTGCAACCATTTGGTTGCCTTACAAACTCGACACAAAACGGGCCGAACTAGTGCAAAAGTTCGTGCCACGAAGTCGCGTCGGAATTTTCGCAAGGAACGCACCCGATCCACCCCATTGGACCCTAAACTGACGTTTGGGTGTGTTCGTACTATTTGGGTGCATTTGGGACCGTTTGGTTGCCTTACGGAACTCGGTGCAAAACGGGCCAAACAAGTGCAAAGTTCGTGCCACGAAGTCGCGTCGGAATTTTTCGCAATGAACGCACCCGATCCACCTCATTGGACCCTAAACTGACATTTTGGTGTGTTTCGAACTATTTGGGTGCATTTGGGAACCGTTTGGTTGCCTTACGGAACTCGGTGCAAAACCAGGCCGAACTGGTGCAAAGTTCGTGCCACGAGAGTCGCGTCAGATTTTTCGCAACAAACGCACCCGACCACCCCATTGGACCCTAAACTGATGTTTTGGCGCGTTTCGTACTATTTGCGTGCATATGGTACCGTTTTGGTTGCCTTACGGAACTCGGTTGCAAAACGGGCCAAACAAGTGAAAAGTTCGCCACGAAGTCGCGTCGAATTTTCGCAATGAACGCACCCGATCCACCTCATTGGACCCTAAACTGACATTTTGGTGTGTTTTCGATCTATTTGGGTGCATTTGGGACCGTTTGGTTGCCTTACGGAACTCGTGCAAAACGGCCGAACTGGTGCAAAAGTTCGTGCACGAAGTCGGCGTCGGAATTTGTGCAAGAACGCACCCGATCCACCCCATTGGACCCTAACTGATGTTTTGGTGCGTTTGTACTATTTGCGTGCATTTGGTACTGTTTGGTTGCCTTACGAACTCGTGCAAAACAGGCCAAACTAGTGCAAAGTTCGTGCTACGAAGTCGCGTCGGAATTTTTTCACAAGGAACACACCCGATCCCCCCATTGGACTCTAAACTAATGTTTTGGTGCGTTTCATACTATTTGGGTGCATTTGGGACCGTTTGGTTGCCTTACGAACTCGTGCAAAACGGGCCGAACAAGTGCAAAAGTTCGTGCCACGAAGTCGCGTCGGAATTTCTCGCAACGAACGCACCCTGATCCACCACATTGGACCCTAAACTACATTTTGGTGCGTTTATAC
>NW_024376688.1:0-31863 GCF_016808335.1 Panicum virgatum
ACGCACCCGATCCACCCCATTTGTCCCTAAACTGACATTTTGGTGCGTTTCATACCACTTGGGTGCATTCGGGACCGTTTGGTTGCCTTACGAAACTCGTGGGAAAACGGGCCCGAACTAGTGCAAAAGTTCGTGCCACGAAGTCCACATCAGAATTTTTCGCAACGAATGATCCCGATCCAACCCATTGGATCCTAAACTAATGTTTGGTGCGTTTCGTACTATTTGGGTGCATTCGGGACCGTTTGGTTGCCTTACGAACCTCAGTGTTAAACGGGTCGAACTAGTGCAAAAGTTCGTGCCACGAAGTCACGTCAGAATTATTCGCAACGAACGCACCCTATCCACCCCATTTGTCTCTAAACTGATGTTTTGGTGCATTTCATACCATTTGGGTGCATTCGGGACCGTTTGGTTGTCTTTCAAAACTCAGTGGAAAACGGGCCGAACTAGTGCAAAAGTTCGTGCCGCGAAGTCACGTCGGAATTTTTCACAACGAATGCACCCGATCCAACCCATTGGACCCTAAAATGACGGTTTGGTGCGTTTTGTACCATTTGGGTGCTTTCGGAACCGTTTGGTTGCCTTACGAAACTCGGTGCAAAACGGGCCGAACTATTGCAAATGTTTGACCCACGAAGTTGCGTTAGAATTTTTCGCAACGAACGCACCCTATCCACCCCATTGGACCTTAAACTGACATTTTGGTGCATTTCATAACATTTGGGCACATTCGGGACCGTTTGGTTGCCTTACGAAACTCGGTGGAAAACGGGCCGAACTAGTGCAAATCTTCGTGCCACAAAGTCGCGTCAAAATTTTTCGCAACGAACACACCCTATTCACCCCGTTTGTCCCTAAACTGATGTTTTGGTGCATTTCGTACCATTTGGGGGCATCTAGGACCATTTGGTTGTCTTAAGAAACTCGTTGCAAAACGGGCCGAACTAGTGCAAAAGTTCGTGCCACGAAGTTGCGTCAGAATTTTTCGCAACGAACGCACCCGATCCACCCCATTTGTCCCTAAACTGATGTTTTGGTGCATTTCATACCATTTGGGCGCATCTAGGACCGTTTGATTATCTTATGAAACTCGTTGCAAAACGGGTTGAACTAGTGCAAAAGTTCGTGCCACGAAGTCGCGTCGGAATTTTTTAGAACGAACGCACCCGATCCACTCCATTGGACCCTAAATTGATGTTTTGGTGCGTTTCATACCATTTGGGTGCATTCGGGACCGTTTGGTTGCCTTACGAAACTCGGTGCAAAACGGACCGAACTGGTGCAAATGTTTGAGCCATGAAGTTGCATTAGATTTTTTCGCAACGAACGCACCCGATCCACCCCATGGGACCCTAAACTGACATTTTAGTGCATTTCATACCATTTGGGCACATTCGGGACCGTTTGGTTGCCTTACGAAACTCGGTGGAAAATGGGCCGAACTAGTGCAAATGTTCATGGCACGAAGTCGCGTCAAAAATTTTCGCAACAAACGCACCCAATCCACCCCATTTGTCCCTAAACTGACGTTTTGGTGCGTTTCATACCATTTGGGTGCATTCGGGGCCGTTTGGTTGCCTTACGAACTCGGTGGAAACGGGCCGAACTAGTGCAAAGTTCGTGCCACGAAGTCACGTCAGAATTTTCGCAACAAACGCACCCGATCCAACCCATTGGACCCTAAACTAACAGTTTGGTGTGTTTTGTACCATTTGGGTGCATTCGGAACCCTTTGGTTGCCCTATGAAACTCGGTGCAAAACGGGCCGAACTAGTGCAAATGTTTGAGCCATGAAGTTGCGTTAGAACTTTTCACAACGAATGCACCCGATCCACCCCATTGGACCCTAAACTGACATTTTGGTGCATTTCATACCATTTTGGCACATTCGGGGCCGTTTGGTTGCCTTACGAAACTCGGTGAAAAACGGGCCGAACTACTGCAAATGTTCGTGCCACAAAGTCACGTCAGAATTTTTCGCAACGAACGCCAACGATCCACCCCATTTATCCCTGAACTGATGTTTTGGTGCATTTCGTACCATTTGGGAGCATCTAGAACCGTTTGGTTGTCTCCGAAACTCGTTATAAAATGGGACGAACTAGTGCAAAAGTTCGTGCCACGAAGTCGCGTCGGAATTTATTACAACGAACGCACCCGATCCACTCCATTGGACCCTAAATTGACATTTTAGTGCGTTTCGTACCATTTGGGTGCATTCAGGACCATTTGGTTGCCTTACGAAACTCGGTGCAAAATGGGCCGAACTAGTTCAAAAGTTCGTGCCACGAAGTCACGTCAGAATTTTTCGCAACGAACGCACCCGATCCTACCCATTGGACCCTAAATTGACGGTTTGGTGAGTTTTGTACCATTTGGGTGCATTCAGAACCGTTTGGTTGCCTTACGAAACTCTGCGCAATATGGGCCGAACTAGTGCAAATGTTTGAGCCACGAAGTTGCTTTAGATTTTTTCGGAAGGAACGCACCCGATCCACCCCATTGGACCCTAAAATGACATTTTTGTGCATTTCTTACCATTTGGGCACATTCGGGACCGTTTGGTTGCCTTACGAAACTCGGTGGAAAACGGGCCGAACTAGTGCAAAAGTTCGTGCCGCGAAGTCACGTCGGAATTTTTCACAACGAACACACCCGATCCAGCCCATTAGATCCTATAATGACGGTTTGGTGCGTTTTGTATCATTTGGGTGTTTTTGGAACCATTTGGTTGCCTTACGAAACTCGGTGCAAAACGGGCCGAACTAGTGCAAATGTTTGAGCCACGAAGTTGCGTTTGTATTTTTCGCAACGAACGCACCCGATCCTACCCATTGGACCCTAAATTGACGGTTTGGTGAGTTTTGTACCATTTGGGTGCATTCAGAACCGTTTGGTTGCCTTACGAAACTCTGCGCAATATGGGCCGAACTAGTGCAAATGTTTGAGCCACGAAGTTGCTTTAGATTTTTTCGCAAGGAACGCACCCGATCCACCCCATTGGACCCTAAAATGACATTTTTGTGCATTTCTTACCATTTGGGCACATTCGGGACCGTTTGGTTGCCTTACGAAACTCGGTGGAAAACGGGCCGAACTAGTGCAAAAGTTCGTGCCGCGAAGTCACGTCGGAATTTTTCACAACGAACACACCCGATCCAGCCCATTAGATCCTATAATGACGGTTTGGTGCGTTTTGTATCATTTGGGTGTTTTTGGAACCATTTGGTTGCCTTACGAAACTCGGTGCAAAACGGGCCGAACTAGTGCAAATGTTTGAGCCACGAAGTTGCGTTTGTATTTTTCGCAACGAACGCACCCGATCCACCCCATTGGACCTTAAACTAACATTTTGGTGCATTTCATACCATTTGGGCACATTCGGGACCGTTTGGTTGCCTTACGAAACTCGATGGATAATGGGTCGAACTCGTGCAAATGTTCGTGCCACGAAGTCGCGTCAGAATTTTTCGCAACGAACGCACCCGATCCACACCATTTGTCCCTAAACTGACGTTTTGGTGCGTTTCATACCATTTGGGTGCATTCGGGACTGTTTGGTTGCCTTACGAAACTCGGTGGAAACGGGTCGAATTAGTGCAAATGCTTGAGCTACGAAGTTGCGTTTGAATTTTTCGCAACGAATGCTCCCGATCCACCCCATTGGACCTTAAACTGACATTTTGGTGCATTTCATACCATTTGGGCACATTCGGGACCGTTTGGTTGCCTTACGAAACTCGGTGGAAAACGGGCCGAACTAGTGCAAATGTTCGTGCCACAAAGTCGCGTCAGAATTTTTCGCAATGAACGCACCCTATCCACCCCATTTGTCCCTAAATTGATGTTTTGGTGGATTTCGTTCCATTTGGGGGCATCTAGGACCGTTTGGTTGTCTTACGAAACTCGTTGCAAAACGGGCCGAACTAGTGCAAAAGTTCGTGCCACGAAGTCGCATAAGAATTTTTCGCAATGAAAGCAACCAATCCACCCCATTTGTCCCTAAACTGACGTTTTGGTGCGTTTCATACCACTTGGGTGCATTCGGGACCGTTTGGTTGCCTTACGAAACTCGTGGGAAAACGGGCCGAACTAGTGCAAAAGTTCGTGCCACGAAGTCACGTCAGAATTTTTCGCAACAAATGCTCCCGATCCAACCCATTGGATCCTAAACTAATGTTTTGGTGCGTTTCGTACTATTTGGGTGCATTTGGGACCGTTTGGTTGCCTTACGAACCTCAGTGGAAAACGGTTCGAACTAGTGCAAAAGTTCGTGCCACGAAGTCGCGTCAGAATTATTCGCAACGAACGCACCCTATCCACCCCATTTGTCTCTAAACTGATGTTTTGGTGCATTTCATACCATTTGGGTGCATTCGGGACCGTTTGGTTGTCTTACAAAACTCAGTGGAAAACGGGCCGAACTAGTGCAAAAGTTTGTGCCGCGAAGTCACGTCGGAATTTTTCACAACAAACGCACCCGATCCAACCCATTGGACCCTAAAATGACGGTTTGGTGCGTTTTGTACCATTTGGGTGCTTTCAGAACCGTTTGGTTGCCTTACGAAACTCGGTGCAAAAACGGGCCGAACTATTGCAAATGTTTGAGCCACGAAGTTGCGTTAGAATTTTTCGCAACGAACGCACCCTATCCACCCCATTGGACCTTAAACTAACATTTTGGTGCATTTCATTCCATTTGGGCACATTCGGGACCGTTTGGTTGCCTTACGAAACTCGGTGGAAAACGGACCGAACTACTGCAAATGTTCGTGCCACAAAGTCGCGTCAAAATTTTTCGCAACGAACACACCCTATCCACCCCATTTGTCCCTAAACTGATGTTTTGGTGCATTTCGTACCATTTGGGGGCATCTAGGATCGTTTGGTTGTCTTACGAAACTCGTTGCAAAACAGGCCGAACTAGTGCAAAAGTTCGTGCCACGAAGTTGCGTCAGAATTTTTCGCAACGAACGCACCCGATCCACCCCATTTGTCCCTAAACTGATGTTTTGGTGCATTTCATACCATTTGGGCGCATCTAGGACCGTTTGGTTATCTTACGAAACTCGTTGCAAAACGGGTTGAACTAGTGCAAAAGTTCGTGCCACGAAGTCGCGTCGGAATTTTTTCCAACGAACGCACCCGATCCACTCCATTGGACCCTAAATTGACGTTTTGGTGCGTTTCATACCATTTGGGTGCATTCGGGACCGTTTGGTTGCCCTACGAAACTCGGTGCAAAACAGGCCGAACTGGTGCAAATGTTTGAGCCATGAAGTTGCATTAGATTTTTTCGCAACGAACGCACTCGATCCACCCCATGGGGCTCTAAACTGACATTTTGGTGCATTTCATACCATTTGGGCACATTCGGGACCGTTTGGTTGCCTTACGAAACTCAGTGGAAAATGGGCCGAACTAGTGCAAATGTTCATGGCACGAAGTCGCGTCAAAATTTTTCGCAACGAACGCACCCGATCCACTCCATTTGTCCCTAAACTGACGTTTTGGTGCGTTTCATACCATTTGGGTGCATTCGGGGCCGTTTGGTTGCCTTACGAAACTCGGTGGAAAATGGGCCGAACTAGTGCAAAAGTTCGTGCCACGAAGTCACGTCAGAATTTTCGCAACGAACGCACCCGATCCAACCCATTGGACCCTAAACTAACGGTTTGGTGTGTTTTGTACCATTTGGGTGCATTCGGAACCGTTTGGTTGCCCTATGAAACTCGGTGCAAAACGGGCCGAACTAGTGCAAATGTTTGAGCCATCGAGTTGCGTTAGAACTTTTCACAACGAATGCACCCAATCCACCCCATTGGACCCTAAACTGACATTTTGGTGCATTTCATACCATTTTGGCACATTCGAGGCCGTTTGGTTGCCTTACGAAACTCGGTGAAAAACGGGCCGAACTAGTGCAAATGTTCGTGCCACAAAGTCACGTCAGAATTTTTCGCAACGAACGCCACCGATCCACCCCATTTGTCGCTAAACTGATGTTTTGGTGCATTTCGTACCATTTGGGAGCATCTAGAACCGTTTGGTTGTCTCCGAAACTCGTTATAAAATGGGACGAACTAGTGCAAAAGTTCGTGCCACGAAGTCGCATCAGAATTTTTCACAATGAACGCACCCGATCCACCCCATTTGTCCCTAATCTGATGTTTTGGTGCGTTTCATACCACTTGGGTGCATTCGGGACTGTTTGGTTGCCTTACGAAACTCGTGGGAAAACGCGCCGAACGAGTGCAAAAGTTCGTGCCACGAAGTCACGTCAGAATTTTTCGCAATGAACGCTCCCGATCCAACCCATTGGATCCTAAACTAATGTTTTGGTGCGTTTCGTACCATTTGGGTGCATTCGGGACCGTTTGGTTGCCTTACGAACCTCAGTGGAAAACGGGCCGAACTAGTGCAAAAGTTCGTGCCACGAAGTCGCGTTAGAATGATTCGCAACGAACCAACCCTATCCACCCCATTTGTCTCTAAACTGATGTTTTGGTGCATTTCATACCATTTGGGTGCATTCAGGACCGTTTGGTTGTCTTACGAAACTCAGTGGAAAACGAGCCGAACTAGTGCAAAAGTTCGTGCCGCGAAGTCACGTCGGAATTTTTCACAACGAACACACCCGATCCAGCCCATTAGACCCTATAATGACGGTTTGGTGCGTTTCGTACCAGTTGGGTGTTTTTGGAACCATTTGGTTGCCTTATGAAACTCGGTGCAAAACGGGCCGAACTAGTGCAAATGTTTGAGCCACGAAGTTGCGTTTGAATTTTTCGCAACGAATGCACCCGATCCACCCCATTGGACCTTAAACTGACATTTTGGTGCATTTCATACCATTTGGGCACATTCGGGATCGTTTGGATGCCTTACGAAACTCGGTGGATAATGGGTCGAACTCGTGCAAATATTCGTGCCACGAAGTCGCGTCAGAATTTTTCGCAACGAATGCACCCGATCCACACCATTTGTCCCTAAACTGACGTTTTGGTGCGTTTCATACCATTTGGGTGCATTCGGGACTGTTTGGTTGCCTTACGAAACTCGGTGGAAAACGGGCCGAATTAGTGCAAATGTTTGAGCTACGAAGTTGCGTTTGAATTTTTCGCAACGAACGCTCCCGATAAACCCCATTGGACCTTAAACTGACATTTTGGTGCATTTCATACCATTTGGACACATTCGGGACCATTTGGTTGCCTTACGAAACTCGGTGGAAAACGGGCCGAACTAGTGCAAATGTTCGTGCCACAAAGTCGCGTCAGAATTTTTCGCAATGAACGCACCCTATCCACCCCATTTGTCCCTAAATTGATGTTTTGGTGGATTTCGTTCCATTTGGGGGCATCTAGGACCGTTTGGTTGTCTTACGAAACTCGTTGCAAAACGGGCCGAACTAGTGCAAAAGTTCGTGCCACGAAGTCGCATAAGAATTTTTCGCAATGAACGCAACCGATCCACCCCATTTGTCCCTAAACTGACGTTTTGGTGCGTTTCATATGACTTGGGTGCATTCGGGACCGTTTGGTTGCCTTATGAAACTCGTGGGAAAACGGGCCGAACTGGTGCAAAAGTTCGTGCCACGAAGTCACGTCAGAATTTTTCGCAACAAATGCTCCCGATCCAACCCATTGGATCCTAAACTAATGTTTTGGTGCGTTTCGTACTATTTGGGTGCATTCGGGACCGTTTGGTTGCCTTACGAACCTCAGTGGAAAACGGGTCGAACTAGTGCAAAAGTTCGTGCCACGAAGTCGCGTCAGAATTATTCGAAACGAACGCACCCTATCCACCCCATTTGTCTCTAAACTGATGTTTTGGTGCATTTCATACCATTTGGGTGCATTCGGGACCGTTTGGTTGTCTTACAAAACTCAGTGGAAAACGGGCCGAACTAGTGCAAAAGTTCGTGCCGCGAAGTCACGTTGGAATTTTTCACAATGAATGCACCCGATCCAACCCATTGGACCCTAAAATGACGGTTTGGTGCGTTTTGTACCATTTGGGTGCTTTCAGAACCGTTTGGTTGCCTTACGAAACTCGGTGCAAAACGGGCCGAACTATTGCAAATGTTTGAGCCACGAAGTTGCGTTAGAATTTTTCGCAACGAACGCACCCTATCCACCCCATTGGACCGTAAATTGACATTTTGGTGCATTTCATTCCATTTGGGCACATTCGGGACCGTTTGGTTGCCTTACGAAACTCGGTGGAAAACGGACCGAACTACTGCAAATGTTCGTGCCACAAAGTCGCGTCAAAATTTTTCGCAACGAACACACCCTATCCACCCCATTTGTCCCTAAACTGATGTTTTGGTGCATTTCGAACCATTTGGGGGCATCTAGGATCGTTTGGTTGTCTTACGAAACTCGTTGCAAAACAGGCCGAACTAGTGCAAAAGTTCGTGCCACGAAGTTGTGTCAGAATTTTTCGCAACGAACGCACCCGATCCACCCCATTTGTCCCTAAACTGATGTTTTGGTGCATTTCATACCATTTGGGCGCATCTAGGACCGTTTGGTTATCTTACGAAACTCGGTGGAAAACGAGCCGAACTAGTGCAAAAGTTCGTGCCGCGAAGTCACGTCGGAATTTTTCACAACGAACACACCCGATCCAGCCCATTAGACCCTATAATGACGGTTTGGTGCGTTTCGTACCAGTTGGGTGTTTTTGGAACCATTTGGTTGCCTTATGAAACTCGGTGCAAAACGGGCCGAACTAGTGCAAATGTTTGAGCCACGAAGTTGCGTTTGAATTTTTCGCAACGAACGCACCCGATCCTCCCCATTTGTCCCTGAACTGATGTTTTGGTGCATTTTGTACCATTTGGGCTCATCTAGGACAGTTTTGTTGTCTTACGAAACTCGTTGCAAAACGGGCCGAACTAGTGCAAAAGTTCGTGCCACGAAGTCGCGTCGGAAATTTTTACAACGAACGCACCCGATCCTCTCCATTGGACCTTAAATTGACGTTTTGGTGCGTTTCATACCATTTGGGTACATTCGGGACCGTTTGGTTGCCTTACGAAACTCAGTGGAAAACGGGCCGAACTAGTGCAAAAGTTCGTGCCACAAAGTCACGTTAGAATTTTTCGCAACGAACGCTCCCAATCCAACCCATTGGATATTAAACTAACGGTTTGGTGCGTTTTGTACCAATTGGGTGCTTTCGGAACCGTTTAGTTGCCTTACGAAACTTGGTGCAAAACGGGCCGAATGTTTGAGCCACGAAGTTATGTTAGAATTTTTCGCAACGAACGCACCCGATCCAACCCATTGGAACCTAAACTAACGGTTTGGTGCGTTTTGTACCATTTGGGTGCATTCGTAACCGTTTGGTTGCCTTACGAAACTCGGTGAAAAACGGACCGAGCTAGTGCAAATGTTTGAGCCATGAAGTTGCGTTAGATTTTTTCGCAACAAATGCACCCGATCCACCCCATTGGTACATTTCTGACCATTTGGGCACATTCGGGACCGTTTGGTTGCCTTACGAAACTCGGTGGAAAACGGGCCGAACTAGTGCAAATGTTCGTGCCACAAAGTCGCGTCAGAATTTTTCGCAACGAACGCACCCTATCCACCCCATTTGTCCCTAAACTGATGTTTTGGTGCATTTCGTACCATTTGGGGGCATCTAGGACCATTTGGTTGTCTTACGAACCTTGTTGCAAAACGGGCCGAACTAGTGCAAAAGTTCGTGCCACGAAGTTGCGTCGGCATTTTTTACAACGAACGCACCCGATCCACTCCATTGGACCCTAAATTGACGTTTTGGTGCGTTTCGTACCATTTGGGTGCATTCGGGACCGTTTTGTTGCCTTACGAAACTTAGTGCAAAACGGGCCGAACTAGTGCAAAAGTTCGTGCCACGAAGTCACGTCAGAATTTTTCGCAACGAACGCTCCCGATCCAACCCATTGGATCCTAAACTAACATTTTGGTGCATTTCGTACCATTTTGGTGCATTCGGGACCGTTTGGTTGCCTTACGAAACTCGGTACAAAACGGGCCAAACCAGTGCAAAAGTTCGTGCCGCGAAGTCACATCGGAATTTTTCACAACGAACGCACCCAATCCAACCCATTTGTCCCTAAACTGACATTTTGGTGCATTTCGTACCATTTGGGAGCATCTAGAACCATTTGGTTGTCTCCGAAACTCGTTATAAAACGGGACGAACTTGTGCAAAAGTTCGTGCCACGAAGTCGCGTCGGAATTTATTACAACGAACGCACCCGATCCACTCCATTGGACCCTAAATTGACATTTTAGTGCGTTTCGTACCATTTGGGTACATTCAGGACCGTTTGGTTGCCTTACGAAACTCGGTGCAAAACGGGCCGAACTAGTTCAAAAGTTCGTGCCACGAAGTCACGTCAGAATTTTTCGCAACGAACGCACCCGATCCAACCCATTGGACCCTAAACTGACGGTTTGGTGAGTTTTCTACCATATGGGTGCATTCAGAACCGTTTGGTTGCCTTACGAAACTGGGCGCAATATGGGCCGAACTAGTGCAAATGTTTGAGCCTCGAAGTCGCATCAGAATTTTTCGCAATGAACGCACCCGATCCACCCCATTTGTCCCTAATCTGATGTTTTGGTGCGTTTCATACCACTTGGGTGCATTCGGGACTGTTTGGTTGCCTTACGAAACTCGTGGGAAAACGGGCCGAACTAGTGCAAAAGTTCGTGCCACGAAGTCACGTCAGAATTTTTCGCAACGAACGCACCCGATCCAGCCCATTGGACCCTAAAATGACAGTTTGGTGCGTTTTCGGAACCGTTTGGTTGCCTTACAAAACTCGGTGCAAAACGGGACGAACTAGTGCAAATGTTTGAGCCACGAAGTTGCGTTTGAATTTTTCGCAACGAACACACCCGATCCACCCCATTGGACCTTAAACTGACATTTTGGTGCATTTCATACCATTTGGGCACATTCGGGACCGTTTGGTTGCCTTACGAAACTCGGTGGAAAACGGGCCGAACTAGTGCAAATGTTCGTGCCACAAAGTCGCGTCAGAATTTTTCGCAACGAACGCACCCTATCCACCCCATTTGTCCCTAAACTGATGTTTTGGTGCATTTCGTACCATTTGGGGGCATCTAGGACTGTTTGGTTGTCTTACGAACCTCATTGCAAAACGGGCCGAACTAGTGCAAAAGTTCGTGCCACGAAGTCGCGTCGGCATTTTTTACAACGAACGCACCCGATCCACTCCATTGGACCCTAAATTGACGTTTTGGTGCGTTTCGTACCATTTGGGTGCATTCGGGACTGTTTTGTTGCCTTACGAAACTTGGTGCAAAACGGGCCGAACTAGTGCAAAAGTTCGTGCCACGAAGTCACGTCAGAATTTTTCGCAACGAATGCTCCCGATCCAACCCATTGGATCCTAAACTAACGTTTTGGTGCGTTTCGTACCATTTGGGTGCATTCGGGACCGTTTGGTTGCCTTACGAAACTCGGTACAAAACGGGCCAAACCAGTGCAAAAGTTCGTGCCGCGAAGTCACGTCGGAATTTTTCACAACGAACGCACCCAATCCAACCCATTGGACCCTAAACTGACATTTTGGTGCATTTCATACTATTTGGGTACATTCAGGAACATTTGGTTGCCTTACGAACCTCAGTGGAAAACGGGTCGAACTAGTGCAAAAGTTCGTGCCACGAAGTCGCGTCAGAATTATTCACAACGAACGCACCCTATCCACCCCATTTGTCTCTAAACTGATGTTTTTGTGCATTTCATACCATTTCGGTGGATTCGGGACCGTTTGGTTGTCTTACGAAACTCAGTGGAAAACGGGCCGAACTAGTGCAAAAGTTCGTGCCGCGAAGTCACGTCGGAATGTTTCACAACGAACGCACCCGATCCAACCCATTGGACCCTAAAATGACGATTAGGTGCGTTTGTACCATTTGGGTGCATTCGGAACCGTTCGGTTGCCTTACGAAACTCGGTGGAAAACGGGCCGAACTAGTGCAAAAGTTCCTGCCACGAAGTTGCCTCAGAATTTTTCGCATCGAACGCACCCGATCCACCCCATTTATCCATAAACTGACGTTTTGGTGCTTTTTGTACCATTTGGGCGCATCTAGGACAGTTTTGTTGTCTTACGAAACTCGTTGCAAAACGGGCCGAACAAGTGCAAAAGTTCGTGCCACGAAGTCGCGTCGGAAATTTTTACAACGAACACACCCGATCCACCCCATTGGACCCTAAATTGACGTTTTGGTGCGTTTCGTACCATTTGGGTGCATTCGGGACCATTTGGTTGCCTTACGAAACTCGGTGGAAAACGGGCCGAACTAGTGCAAAAGTTCGTGCCACGAAGTCACGTCAGAATTTTTCGCAACAAATGCTCCCGATCCAACCCATTGGATCCTAAACTAATGTTTTGGTGCGTTTCGTACTATTTGGGTGCATTTGGGACCGTTTGGTTGCCTTACGAACCTCAGTGGAAAACGGGCCGAACCAGTGCAAAAGTTCGTGCCACGAAGTCGCGTCAGAATTATTCGCAACGAACGCACCCTATCCACCCCATTTGTCTCTAAACTGATGTTTTGGTGCATTTCATACCATTTGGGTGCATTCGGGACCGTTTGGTTGTCTTACAAAACTCAGTGGAAAACGGGCCGAACTAGTGCAAAAGTTTGTGCCGCGAAGTCACGTCGGAATTTTTCACAACAAACGCACCCGATCCAACCCATTGGACCCTAAAATGACGGTTTGGTGCGTTTTGTACCATTTGGGTGCTTTCAGAACCGTTTGGTTGCCTTACGAAACTCGGTGCAAAACGGGCCGAACTATTGCAAATGTTTGAGCCACGAAGTTGCGTTAGAATTTTTCGCAACGAACGCACCCTATCCACCCCATTGGACCTTAAACTAACATTTTGGTGCATTTCATTCCATTTGGGCACATTCGGGACCGTTTGGTTGCCTTACGAAACTCGGTGGAAAACGGACCGAACTACTGCAAATGTTCGTGCCACAAAGTCGCGTCAAAATTTTTCGCAACGAACACACCCTATCCACCCCATTTGTCCCTAAACTGATGTTTTGGTGCATTTCGTACCATTTGGGGGCATCTAGGATCGTTTGGTTGTCTTACGAAACTCGTTGCAAAACAGGCCGAACTAGTGCAAAAGTTCGTGCCACGAAGTTGCGTCAGAATTTTTCGCAACGAACGCACCCGATCCACCCCATTTGTCCCTAAACTGATGTTTTGGTGCATTTCATACCATTTGGGCGCATCTAGGACCGTTTGGTTATCTTACGAAACTCGTTGCAAAACGGGTTGAACTAGTGCAAAAGTTCGTGCCACGAAGTCGCGTCGGAATTTTTTCCAACGAACGCACCCGATCCACTCCATTGGACCCTAAATTGACGTTTTGGTGCGTTTCATACCATTTGGGTGCATTCGGGACCGTTTGGTTGCCCTACGAAACTCGGTGCAAAACAGGCCGAACTGGTGCAAATGTTTGAGCCATGAAGTTGCATTAGATTTTTTCGCAACGAACGCACTCGATCCACCCCATGGGGCTCTAAACTGACATTTTGGTGCATTTCATACCATTTGGGCACATTCGGGACCGTTTGGTTGCCTTACGAAACTCAGTGGAAAATGGGCCGAACTAGTGCAAATGTTCATGGCACGAAGTCGCGTCAAAATTTTTCGCAACGAACGCACCCGATCCACTCCATTTGTCCCTAAACTGACGTTTTGGTGCGTTTCATACCATTTGGGTGCATTCGGGGCCGTTTGGTTGCCTTACGAAACTCGGTGGAAAATGGGCCGAACTAGTGCAAAAGTTCGTGCCACGAAGTCACGTCAGAATTTTCGCAACGAACGCACCCGATCCAACCCATTGGACCCTAAACTAACGGTTTGGTGTGTTTTGTACCATTTGGGTGCATTCGGAACCGTTTGGTTGCCCTATGAAACTCGGTGCAAAACGGGCCGAACTAGTGCAAATGTTTGAGCCATCGAGTTGCGTTAGAACTTTTCACAACGAATGCACCCAATCCACCCCATTGGACCCTAAACTGACATTTTGGTGTATTTCATACCATTTTGGCACATTCGAGGCCGTTTGGTTGCCTTACGAAACTCGGTGAAAAACGGGCCGAACTAGTGCAAATGTTCGTGCCACAAAGTCACGTCAGAATTTTTCGCAACGAACGCCACCGATCCACCCCATTTGTCGCTAAACTGATGTTTTGGTGCATTTCGTACCATTTGGGAGCATCTAGAACCGTTTGGTTGTCTCCGAAACTCGTTATAAAATGGGACGAACTAGTGCAAAAGTTCGTGCCACGAAGTCGCATCAGAATTTTTCACAATGAACGCACCCGATCCACCCCATTTGTCCCTAATCTGATGTTTTGGTGCGTTTCATACCACTTGGGTGCATTCAGGACTGTTTGGTTGCCTTACGAAACTCGTGGGAAAACGCGCCGAACGAGTGCAAAAGTTCGTGCCACGAAGTCACGTCAGAATTTTTCGCAATGAACGCTCCCGATCCAACCCATTGGATCCTAAACTAATGTTTTGGTGCGTTTCGTACCATTTGGGTGCATTCGGGACCGTTTGGTTGCCTTACGAACCTCAGTGGAAAACGGGCCGAACTAGTGCAAAAGTTCGTGCCACGAAGTCGCGTCAGAATGATTCGCAACGAACCAACCCTATCCACCCCATTTGTCTCTAAACTGATGTTTTGGTGCATTTCATACCATTTGGGTGCATTCAGGACCGTTTGGTTGTCTTACGAAACTCAGTGGAAAACGAGCCGAACTAGTGCAAAAGTTCGTGCCGCGAAGTCACGTCGGAATTTTTCACAACGAACACACCCGATCCAGCCCATTAGACCCTATAATGACGGTTTGGTGCGTTTCGTACCAGTTGGGTGTTTTTGGAACCATTTGGTTGCCTTATGAAACTCGGTGCAAAACGGGCCGAACTAGTGCAAATGTTTGAGCCACGAAGTTGCGTTTGAATTTTTCGCAACGAATGCACCCGATCCACCCCATTGGACCTTAAACTGACATTTTGGTGCATTTCATACCATTTGGGCACATTCGGGATCGTTTGGATGCCTTACGAAACTCGGTGGATAATGGGTCGAACTCGTGCAAATATTCGTGCCACGAAGTCGCGTCAGAATTTTTCGCAACGAATGCACCCGATCCACACCATTTGTCCCTAAACTGACGTTTTGGTGCGTTTCATACCATTTGGGTGCATTCGGGACTGTTTGGTTGCCTTACGAAACTCGGTGGAAAACGGGCCGAATTAGTGCAAATGTTTGAGCTACGAAGTTGCGTTTGAATTTTTCGCAACGAACGCTCCCGATAAACCCCATTGGACCTTAAACTGACATTTTGGTGCATTTCATACCATTTGGACACATTCGGGACCATTTGGTTGCCTTACGAAACTCGGTGGAAAACGGGCCGAACTAGTGCAAATGTTCGTGCCACAAAGTCGCGTCAGAATTTTTCGCAATGAACGCACCCTATCCACCCCATTTGTCCCTAAATTGATGTTTTGGTGGATTTCGTTCCATTTGGGGGCATCTAGGACCGTTTGGTTGTCTTACGAAACTCGTTGCAAAACGGGCCGAACTAGTGCAAAAGTTCGTGCCACGAAGTCGCATAAGAATTTTTCGCAATGAACGCAACCGATCCACCCCATTTGTCCCTAAACTGACGTTTTGGTGCGTTTCATATGACTTGGGTGCATTCGGGACCGTTTGGTTGCCTTATGAAACTCGTGGGAAAACGGGCCGAACTAGTGCAAAAGTTCGTGCCACGAAGTCACGTCAGAATTTTTCGCAACAAATGCTCCCGATCCAACCCATTGGATCCTAAACTAATGTTTTGGTGCGTTTCGTACTATTTGGGTGCATTCGGGACCGTTTGGTTGCCTTACGAACCTCAGTGGAAAACGGGTCGAACTAGTACAAAAGTTCGTGCCACGAAGTCGCGTCAGAATTATTCGAAACGAACGCACCCTATCCACCCCATTTGTCTCTAAACTGATGTTTTGGTGCATTTCATACCATTTGGGTGCATTCGGGACCGTTTGGTTGTCTTACAAAACTCAGTGGAAAACGGGCCGAACTAGTGCAAAAGTTCGTGCCGCGAAGTCACGTTGGAATTTTTCACAATGAATGCACCCGATCCAACCCATTGGACCCTAAAATGACGGTTTGGTGCGTTTTGTACCATTTGGGTGCTTTCAGAACCGTTTGGTTGCCTTACGAAACTCGGTGCAAAACGGGCCGAACTATTGCAAATGTTTGAGCCACGAAGTTGCATTAGAATTTTTCGCAACGAACGCACCCTATCCACCCCATTGGACCGTAAATTGACATTTTGGTGCATTTCATTCCATTTGGGCACATTCGGGACCGTTTGGTTGCCTTACGAAACTCGGTGGAAAACGGACCGAACTACTGCAAATGTTCGTGCCACAAAGTCGCGTCAAAATTTTTCGCAACGAACACACCCTATCCACCCCATTTGTCCCTAAACTGATGTTTTGGTGCATTTCGAACCATTTGGGGGCATCTAGGATCGTTTGGTTGTCTTACGAAACTCGTTGCAAAACAGGCCGAACTAGTGCAAAAGTTCGTGCCACGAAGTTGTGTCAGAATTTTTCGCAACGAACGCACCCGATCCACCCCATTTGTCCCTAAACTGATGTTTTGGTGCATTTCATACCATTTGGGCGCATCTAGGACCGTTTGGTTATCTTACGAAACTCGGTGGAAAACGAGCCGAACTAGTGCAAAAGTTCGTGCCGCGAAGTCACGTCGGAATTTTTCACAACGAACACACCCGATCCAGCCCATTAGACCCTATAATGACGGTTTGGTGCGTTTCGTACCAGTTGGGTGTTTTTGGAACCATTTGGTTGCCTTATGAAACTCGGTGCAAAACGGGCCGAACTAGTGCAAATGTTTGAGCCACGAAGTTGCGTTTGAATTTTTCGCAACGAACGCACCCGATCCTCCCCATTTGTCCCTGAACTGATGTTTTGGTGCATTTTGTACCATTTGGGCTCATCTAGGACAGTTTTGTTGTCTTACGAAACTCGTTGCAAAACGGGCCGAACTAGTGCAAAAGTTCGTGCCACGAAGTCGCGTCGGAAATTTTTACAACGAACGCACCCGATCCTCTCCATTGGACCTTAAATTGACGTTTTGGTGCGTTTCATACCATTTGGGTGCATTCGGGACCGTTTGGTTGCCTTACGAAACTCAGTGGAAAACGGGCCGAACTAGTGCAAAAGTTCGTGCCACAAAGTCACGTTAGAATTTTTCGCAACGAACGCTCCCAATCCAACCCATTGGATATTAAACTAACGGTTTGGTGCGTTTTGTACCAATTGGGTGCTTTCGGAACCGTTTAGTTGCCTTACGAAACTTGGTGCAAAACGGGCCGAATGTTTGAGCCACGAAGTTATGTTAGAATTTTTCGCAACGAACGCACCCGATCCAACCCATTGGAACCTAAACTAACGGTTTGGTGCGTTTTGTACCATTTGGGTGCATTCGTAACCGTTTGGTTGCCTTACGAAACTCGGTGAAAAACGGACCGAGCTAGTGCAAATGTTTGAGCCATGAAGTTGCGTTAGATTTTTTCGCAACAAATGCACCCGATCCACCCCATTGGTACATTTCTGACCATTTGGGCACATTCGGGACCGTTTGGTTGCCTTACGAAACTCGGTGGAAAACGGGCCGAACTAGTGCAAATGTTCGTGCCACAAAGTCGCGTCAGAATTTTTCGCAACGAACGCACCCTATCCACCCCATTTGTCCCTAAATTGATGTTTTGGTGCATTTCGTACCATTTGGGGGCATCTAGGACCATTTGGTTGTCTTACGAACCTTGTTGCAAAACGGGCCGAACTAGTGCAAAAGTTCGTGCCACGAAGTTGCGTCGGCATTTTTTACAACGAACGCACCCGATCCACTCCATTGGACCCTAAATTGACGTTTTGGTGCGTTTCGTACCATTTGGGTGCATTCGGGACCGTTTTGTTGCCTTACGAAACTTGGTGCAAAACGGGCCGAACTAGTGCAAAAGTTCGTGCCACGAAGTCACGTCAGAATTTTTCGCAACGAACGCTCCCGATCCAACCCATTGGATCCTAAACTAACATTTTGGTGCATTTCGTACCATTTTGGTGCATTCGGGACCGTTTGGTTGCCTTACGAAACTCGGTACAAAACGGGCCAAACCAGTGCAAAAGTTCGTGCCGCGAAGTCACGTCGGAATTTTTCACAACGAACGCACCCAATCCAACCCATTTGTCCCTAAACTGACATTTTGGTGCATTTCGTACCATTTGGGAGCATCTAGAACCATTTGGTTGTCTCCGAAACTCGTTATAAAACGGGACGAACTTGTGCAAAAGTTCGTGCCACGAAGTCGCGTCGGAATTTATTACAACGAACGCACCCGATCCACTCCATTGGACCCTAAATTGACATTTTAGTGCGTTTCGTACCATTTGGGTACATTCAGGACCGTTTGGTTGCCTTACGAAACTCGGTGCAAAACGGGCCGAACTAGTTCAAAAGTTCGTGCCACGAAGTCACGTCAGAATTTTTCGCAACGAACGCACCCGATCCAACCCATTGGACCCTAAACTGACGGTTTGGTGAGTTTTCTACCATATGGGTGCATTCAGAACCGTTTGGTTGCCTTACGAAACTGGGCGCAATATGGGCCGAACTAGTGCAAATGTTTGAGCCTCGAAGTCGCATCAGAATTTTTCGCAATGAACGCACCCGATCCACCCCATTTGTCCCTAATCTGATGTTTTGGTGCGTTTCATACCACTTGGGTGCATTCGGGACTGTTTGGTTGCCTTACGAAACTCGTGGGAAAACGGGCCGAACTAGTGCAAAAGTTCGTGCCACGAAGTCACGTCAGAATTTTTCGCAACGAACGCACCCGATCCAGCCCATTGGACCCTAAAATGACAGTTTGGTGCGTTTTCGGAACCGTTTGGTTGCCTTACAAAACTCGGTGCAAAACGGGACGAACTAGTGCAAATGTTTGAGCCACGAAGTTGCGTTTGAATTTTTCGCAACGAACGCACCCGATCCACCCCATTGGACCTTAAACTGACATTTTGGTGCATTTCATACCATTTGGGCACATTCGGGACCGTTTGGTTGCCTTACGAAACTCGGTGGAAAACGGGCCGAACTAGTGCAAATGTTCGTGCCACAAAGTCGCGTCAGAATTTTTCGCAACGAACGCACCCTATCCACCCCATTTGTCCCTAAACTGATGTTTTGGTGCATTTCGTACCATTTGGGGGCATCTAGGACTGTTTGGTTGTCTTACGAACCTCATTGCAAAACGGGCCGAACTAGTGCAAAAGTTCGTGCCACGAAGTCGCGTCGGCATTTTTTACAACGAACGCACCCGATCCACACCATTGGACCCTAAATTGACGTTTTGGTGCGTTTCGTACCATTTGGGTGCATTCGGGACCGTTTTGTTGCCTTACGAAACTTGGTGCAAAACGGGCCGAACTAGTGCAAAAGTTCGTGCCACGAAGTCACGTCAGAATTTTTCGCAACGAATGCTCCCGATCCAACCCATTGGATCCTAAACTAACGTTTTGGTGCGTTTCGTACCATTTGGGTGCATTCGGGACCGTTTGGTTGCCTTACGAAACTCGGTACAAAACGGGCCAAACCAGTGCAAAAGTTCGTGCCGCGAAGTCACGTCGGAATTTTTCACAACGAACGCACCCAATCCAACCCATTGGACCCTAAACTGACATTTTGGTGCATTTCATACTATTTCGGTACATTCAGGAACATTTGGTTGCCTTACGAACCTCAGTGGAAAACGGGTCGAACTAGTGCAAAAGTTCGTGCCACGAAGTCGCGTCAGAATTATTCGCAACGAACGCACCCTATCCACCCCATTTGTCTCTAAACTGATGTTTTTGTGCATTTCATACCATTTCGGTGGATTCGGGACCGTTTGGTTGTCTTACGAAACTCAGTGGAAAACGGGCCGAACTAGTGCAAAAGTTCGTGCCGCGAAGTCACGTCGGAATGTTTCACAACGAACGCACCCGATCCAACCCATTGGACCCTAAAATGACGGTTAGGTGCGTTTGTACCATTTGGGTGCATTCGGAACCGTTCGGTTGCCTTACGAAACTCGGTGGAAAACGGGCCGAACTAGTGCAAAAGTTCCTGCCACGAAGTTGCCTCAGAATTTTTCGCATCGAACGCACCCGATCCACCCCATTTATCCATAAACTGACGTTTTGGTGCTTTTTGTACCATTTGGGCGCATCTAGGACAGTTTTGTTGTCTTACGAAACTCGTTGCAAAACGGGCCGAACAAGTGCAAAAGTTCGTGCCACGAAGTCGCGTCGGAAATTTTTACAACGAACACACCCGATCCACCCCATTGGACCCTAAATTGACGTTTTGGTGCGTTTCGTACCATTTGGGTGCATTCGGGACCATTTGGTTGCCTTACGAAACTCGGTGGAAAACGGGCCGAACTAGTGCAAAAGTTCGTGCCACGAAGTCACGTCAGAATTTTTCGCAACGAACGCTCCCGATCCAACCCATTGGATACTAAACTAACGTTTTGATGCATTTCGTTCCATTTGGGTGCATTCGGGACCGTTTGGTTGCCTTACGAAACTCGGTACAAAACGGGCCGAACCAGTGCAAAAGTTCGTGCCACGAAGTCAAGTGGGAAATTTCACAACGAACGCACCCAATCCAACGCATTGGACCCTAAAATGACGGTTGGTGCATTTTGTACCATTTGAGTGCTTTCGGAACCGTTTCGTTGCCTTACGTAACTTGGTGCAAAACGGGCCGAACTAGTGCAAATGTTTGAGCCACGAAGTTACGTTAGAATTTTTCGCAACGAATGCACGTGATCGACCCCATTGGACCCTAAACTGATGTTTTGGTGCATTTCATACCATTTGGGTGCATTCGGGACCGTTTGGTTGCCGTACGAAATTCGGTGGAAAACGGGGCGAGCTAGTGCAAAAGTTCGAGCCACGAAGTCACGTCAGAATTTTTCGCAATGAACGCACCCGATCCAACCCATTGGACCCTAAACTAACGGTTTGGTGCGTTTTGTACCATTTGGGTGCATTCGGAACCGTTTGGTTGCCTTACGAAACTCGGTGAAAAACGGACCGAACTAGTGCAAATGTTTGAGCCATGAAGTTACGTTAGATTTTTTTGCAACGAATGCACCCGATCCACCCCATTGGACCATAAACTGACATTTTGTTACATTTCTGACCATTTGGGCACATTCAGGACCGTTTGGTTGCCTTACGAAACTAGGTGGATAACGGGTCGAACTAGTGCAAATGTTCATGCCACGAAGTCGCGTCAGAATTTTTCACAACGAACGCACCCGATCCACCCCATTTGTCCCTAAACTGACGTTTTGGTGCGTTTCATACCATTTGGGTGCATTCGGGACCATTTGGTTGCCTTACGAAACTCGGTGGAAAATGGGCCGAACTAGTGCAAAAGTTCGTGCCACGAAGTCACATCAGATTTTTTCGCAACGAACGCTCCCGATCCAACCCATTGGATCCTAAACTAACATTTTTGTGTGTTTCGTACCATTTGGGTGCATTCGGGACCATTTGGTTGCCTTACGAAACTCGGTGGAAAATGGGCCGAACTAGTGCAAAAGTTCGTGCCGCGAAGTCACGTCGGAATTTTTCACAACGAACGCACCAATCAAACCCATTGGACCCTAAACTGACATTTTGGTGCATTTCATACTATTTGGGTACATTCGGGAACGTTTGGTTGCCTTACGAACCTCGGTGGAAAACGGGCCGAACTAGTGCAAAAGTTCGTGCCACTAAGTCGCGTCAGAATTATTCGCAACGAACGCAGCCTATCCACCCCATTTGTACCTAAACTGATGTGTTTGGTGCATTTCATACCCTTTGGGTGCATTCGGGACGGTTTTTTTGTCTTACGAAACTCAGTGGAAAACGGGCCGAACTAGTGCAAAAGTTTGTGCCGCGAAGTCACGTCGGAATTTTTCACAACGAATGCACCCGATCCAGCCCATTGGACCCTACAATGACGGTTTGTTGCGTTTTGTACCATTTGGGTGCTTTCGGAACCGTTTGGTTGCCTTACGTAACTCGGTGCAAAACGGGCCGAACTAGTGCAAATGTTTGAGCCACGAAGTTGTGTTAGAATTTTTCGCACCGAACGCACCCGGTCCACCCCATTGGACCTTAAACTGACATTTTGGTGCATTTCATACCATTTGGGCACATTTGGGACTGTTTGGTTGCCTTACGAAACTCGGTGGAAAACGGGCCGAACTAGTGCAAATGTTCGTGCCACAAAGTCGCGTCAGAATTTTTTGCAACGAACGCACCCTATCCACCCCATTTGTCCCTAAACTGATGTTTTGGTGCATTTCGTACCATTTGGGGGCATCTAGGACCGTTTGGTTGTCTTACGAACCTCGTTGCAAAACGGGCCGAACTAGTGCAAAAGTTCGTGCCACGAAGTTGCGTCGGCATTTTTTACAACGAACGCACCCGATCCACTCCATTGGACCCTAAATTGACGTTTTGGTGCATTTCGTACCATTTGGGTGCATTCGGGACCGTTTTGTTGCCTTACGAAACTTGGTGCAAAACGGGCCGAACTAGTGCAAAAGTTCGTGCCACGAAGTCACGTCAGAATTTTTCGCAACGAACGCTCCCGATCCAACCCATTGGATCCTAAACTAACATTTTGGTGCGTTTCGTACCATTTTGGTGCATTCGGGACCGTTTGGTTGCCTTACGAAACTCGGTACAAAACGGGCCAAACCAGTGCAAAAGTTCGTGCCGCGAAGTCACGTCGGAATTTTTCACAACGAACGCACCCAATCCAACCCATTGGACCCTAAACTGACATTTTGGTGCATTTCATACTATTTGGGTACATTCAGGAACATTTGGTTGCCTTACGAACCTCAGTGGAAAACGGGTCGAACTTGTGCAAAAGTTCGTGCCACGAAGTCGCGTCAGAATTATTCTTAACGAACGCACCCTATCCACCCGATTTGTCTCTAAACTGATGTTTTGGTGCATTTCATACCATTTGGATGGATGCGGGACCGTTTGGTTGTCTTACGAAACTTAGTGCAAATGTTTGTGCCGCGAAGTCACGTCGGAATGTTTCACAACGAACGCACCCGATACAACCCATTGGACCCTAAAATGACGGTTAGGTGCGTTTGTACCATTTGGGTGCATTCGGAACTGTTCGGTTGCCTTACGAAACTCGGTGGAAAACGGGCCGAACTAGTGCAAAAGTTCGTGCCACGAAGTTGCCTCAGAATTTTTCACAATGAACGCACCCGATCCACCCCATTTATCCTTAAACTGACGTTTTGGTGCTTTTCGTACCATTTGGGCACATCTAGGACAGTTTTGTTGTCTTAAAAAACTCGTTGCAAAACGGGCTGAACTAGTGCAAAAGTTCGTGCTGCGAAGTCGCGTCGGAAATTTTTACAACGAACGCACCCAATCCACTCCATTGGACCCTAAATTGACGTTTTGGTGCGTTTCGTACCATTTGGGTGCATTCGGGACCATTTGGTTGCCTTACGAAACTCGGTGGCAAACAGGCCGAACTAGTGCAAAAGTTCGTGCCACGAAGTCACGTCAGAATTTTTCGCAATGAACGCTCCCGATCCAACCCATTGGATACTAAACTAGCGTTTTGATGCATTTCGTTCCATTTGGGTGCATTCGGGACCGTTTGGTTGCCTTACGAAACTTGGTACAAAACGGGCCGAACCAGTGCAAAAGTTCGTGCCGCGAAGTCACGTCTGAATTTTTGACAACGAACACACAAGATCCAATGCATTGGACCCTAAAATGACGGTTTGGTGCGTTGTGTACCATTTGGGTGCTTTCGGAACCGTTTCGTTGCCTTACGAAACTCGGTGCAAAACAGGCCGACCTAGTGCAAATGTTTGAGCCACGAAGTTACATTAAAATTTTTCGCAACAAACGCACCCGATCCACCCCATTAAACCCCAAACTGATGTTTTGGAGTGTTTCATACCATTTTGGTGCATTCGGGACCGTTTGGCTGCCTTACGAAACTCGGTGGAAAACGGGCCGAGCTAGTGCAAAAGTTCGAGCCACGAAGTCACGTCAGAATTTTTCGCAACGAACGCTCCCGATCCAACCCATTGGACCCTAAACTGACATTTTGGTAAATTTCGTACTATTTGGGTACATTCGGGAACGTTTGGTTGCCTTACGAACCTCGGTGGAAAACGGGCCGAACTAGTGCAAAAGTTCGTGCGACGAAGTCGCGTCTGAATTATTCGCAATGAACGCACCCTATCCATCCCATTTGTCCCTAAACTGATGGTTTGGTGCATTTCATACCATTTGGGTGCATTCGGGACCGTTTGGTTGTCTTACGAAACTCGGTGGAAAACTGGCCGAACTAGTGCAAAAGTTTGTGCCGCGAAGTCACGTCGGAATTTTTCACAACGAATGCACCCGATCCAGCCCATTGGACCGTAAAATGACGGTTTGGTGCGTTTTGTACCATTTGGAAGCTTTCGGAACCGTTTGGTTGCCTTACGTAACTCGGTGCAAAACGGGTCGAACTAGTGCAAATGTTTGAGCCGCGAAGTTGTGTTAGAATTTTTCGCAACGAACGCACCCGATCCACCCCATTGGACCTTAAACTGACATTTTGGTGCATTTCATACCATTTGGGCACATTCGGGACCGTTTCGTTGCCTTATGAAACTCGGTGGAAAACCGGCCGAACTAGTGCAAATGTTCGTGCCACAAAGTCGCGTCAGAATTTTTCGCAACGAACACACCCTATCCACCCCATTTGTCCCTAAACTAATTGTTTGGTGCATTTCGTACCATTTGGGGGCATCTAGGACCATTTGGTTGTCTTACAAAACTTGTTGCAAAACAGGCCGAACTAGTGCAAAAGTTCGTGCCACGAAGTCGCGTCGGAAATTTTTACAACGAACACACCCGATCCACTCCATTGGACCCTAAATTGACATTTTGGTGCGTTTCATACCATTTGGGTGCATTCGGGACCGTTTGGTTGCCTTACGAAACTCGGTGGAAAACGGGCCGAACTAGTGCAAAAGTTCGTGCCACGAAGTCACGTAAGAATTTTTCGCAACGAACGCTCCTGATCCAACCCATTGGATACTAAACTAACTTTTTGGTGCATTTCGTTCCATTTGGGTGCATTCGGAACCGTTTGGTTGCCTTACGAAACTCGGTACAAAACGGGCCGAACCAGTGCAAAAGTTCGTGCCGCGAAGTCACGTCGGAATTTTTCACAACGAACGCACCCGATACGACGCATTGGACCCTAAAATGATGGTTTGGTGCGTTTTGTACCATTTGGCTGCTTTCGGAACCGTTTCATTGCCTTACGAAACTCGGTGTAAAACGGGCCGAACTAGTGCAAATGTTTGAGCCACGAAGTTACATTAGAATTTTTCGCAGCGAACGCACCCGATCCACCCCATTGGACCCTAAACTGATGTTTTGGTGCGTTCCATACCATTTGGGTGCATTCGGGGCCGTTTGGTTGCCTTACGAAACTCGGTCGAAAACGGGCCGAGCTAGTGCAAAAGTTCGAGCCACGAAGTCACTCAGAATTTTTCGCAACGAACGCACCCGATCCAACCCATTGGACCCTAAACTAACGGTTTGGTGCGTTTTGTACCATTTGGGTGCATTCGGAACCGTTTGGTTGCCTTACGAAACTCGGTGAAAAACGGACCAAACTAGTGCAAATGTTTGAGCCATGAAGTTGCGTTAGATTTTTCACAACGAATGCACCCGATCCACCCCATTGGACCCTAAACTGACATTTTGTTACATTTCTGACCATTTGGGCACATTCAGGACCGTTTGGTTTCCTTACGAAACTCGGTGGATAACGGGTCGAACTAGTGCAAATGTTCGTGCCACGAAGTCGCGTCAGATTTTTTCGCAACGAACGCACCCGATCCACCCCATTTCTCCCTAAACTGACGTTTTGGTGCGTTTCATACCATTTGGGTGCGTTCAGGACCGTTTGGTTGCCTTACGAAACTCGGTGGAAAACGGGCCAAACTAGTGCAAAAGTTCGTGCCACGAAGTCACGTCAGAATTTTTTCGCAACGAACGCTCCTGATCCAACCCATTGGATCCTAAACTAGCGTTTTGGTGCGTTTCGTTCCATTTGGGTGCATTCGGGACCGTTTGGTTGCCTTACGAAACTCGGTACAAAACGGGTCGAACCAGTGCAAAAGTTCGTGCCGCGAAGTCACGTCGGAATTTTTCACAATGAACGGACCCAATCCAACCCATTGGACCCTAAACTGACATTTTGGTGCATTTCGTACTATTTGGGTACATTCGGGAACGTTTGGTTGGCTTACGAACCTCGGTGGAAAACGGGCCGAACTAGTGCAAAAGTTCGTGCCACGAAGTCGCGTCTGAATTATTCGCAACGAACGTACCCTATCCACCCCATTTGTCCCTAAACTGATGGTTTGGTGCATTTCATACCATTTGGGTGCATTCGGGACCGTTTGGTTGTCTTACGAAACTCGGTGGAAAACCGGCCGAACTAGTGCAAAAGCTTGTGCTGCGAAGTCACGTCGGAATTTTTCACAACGAATGCGCCCGATCCAGCCCATTGGTCCGTAAAATGACGGTTTGGTGCGTTTTGTACCATTTGGAAGCTTTCGGAACCGTTTGGTTGCCTTACGTAACTCGGTGCAAAACGGGCCGAACTAGTGCAAATGTTTGAGCCACGAAGTTGTGTTAGAATTTTTCGCAACGAACGCACCCGATCCACCCCATTGGACCTTAAACTGATATTTTGGTGCATTTCATACCTTTTGGGCACATTCGGGACCGTTTCGTTACCTTATGAAACTCGGTGGAAAACCGGCCGAACTGGTGCAAATGTTCGTGCCACAAAGTCGCGTCAGAATTTTTCACAACGACCGCACCCTATCCACCCCATTTGTCCCTAAACTAATTGTTTGGTGCATTTCGTACCATTTGGGGGCATCTAGGACCATTTGGTTGTCTGACGAAACTCGTTGCAAAACGGGCCGAACTAGTGCAAAAGTTCGTGCCACGAAGTCGCGTCGGCATTTTTTACAACGAACGCACCCGATCCACTCCATTGGACCCTAAACTGACGTTTTGGTGCGTTTGTACCATTTGGGTGCATTCGGAGCTGTTCGGTTGCCTTACGAAACTCGGTGTTAAACGGGCCGAACTAGTGCAAAAGTTCGTGCCACGAAGTTGCGTCAGAATTTTTCACAATGAACGCACCCGATCCACCCCATTTATCCCTAAACTGATGTTTTGGTGCATTTCGTACCATTTGGGCGCATGTAGGTCCGTTTTGTTGTCTTACAAAACTTGTTGCAAAACAGGCCGAACTAGTGCAAAAGTTCGTGCCACGAAGTCGCGTCGGAAATTTTTACAACGAACACACCCGATACACTCCATTGGACCCTAAATTGACAGTTTGGTGCGTTTCATACCATTTGGGTGCATTCGGGACCGTTTGGTTGCCTTACGAAACTCGGTGGAAAACGGGCCGAACTAGTGCAAAAGTTCGTGCCACGAAGTCACGTAAGAATTTTTCGCAACGAACGCTCCTGATCCAACCCATTGGATACTAAACTAACGTTTTGGTGCATTTCGTTCCATTTGGGTGCATTCGGAACCGTTTGGTTGCCTTACGAAACTCGGTACAAAACGGGCCGAACCAGTGCAAAAGTTCGTGCCGCGAAGTCACGTCGGAATTTTTCACAACGAACGCACCCGATACGACGCATTGGACCCTAAAATGATGGTTTGGTGCGTTTTGTACCATTTGGCTGCTTTCGGAACCATTTCATTGCCTTACGAAACTCGGTCTAAAACGGGCCGAACTAGTGCAAATGTTTGAGCCACGAAGTTACATTAGAATTTTTCGCAGCGAACGCACCCGATCCACCCCATTGGACCCTAAACTGATGTTTTGGTGCGTTTCATACCATTTGGGTGCATTCGGGGCCGTTTGGTTGCCTTACGAAACTCGGTCGAAAACGGGCCGAGCTAGTGCAAAAGTTCGAGCCACGAAGTCACTCAGAATTTTTCGCAACGAACGCACCCGATCCAACCCATTGGACCCTAAACTAACGGTTTGGTGCGTTTTGTACCATTTGGGTGCATTCGGAACCGTTTGGTTGCCTTACGAAACTCGGTGAAAAACGGACCAAACTAGTGCAAATGTTTGAGCCATGAAGTTGCGTTAGATTTTTTCACAACGAATGCACCCGATCCACCCCATTGGACCCTAAACTTACATTTTGTTACATTTCTGACCATTTGGGCACATTCAGGACCGTTTGGTTTGCTTACGAAATTCGGTGGATAACGGGTCGAACTAGTGCAAATGTTCGTGCCACGAAGTCGCGTCAGATTTTTTCGCAACGAACGCACCTGATCCACTCCATTTCTCCCTAAACTGACGTTTTGGTGCGTTTCATACCATTTGGGTGCGTTCAGGACCGTTTGGTTGCCTTACGAAACTCGGTGGAAAACGGGCCAAACTAGTGCAAAAGTTCGTGCCACGAAGTCACGTCAGAATTTTTCGCAACGAACGCTCCCGATCCAACCCATTGGATCCTAAACTAGCGTTTTGGTGCGTTTCGTTCCATTTGGGTGCATTCGGGACCGTTTGGTTGCCTAACGAAACTCGGTACAAAACGGGTCGAACCAGTGCAAAAGTTCGTGCCGCGAAGTCACGTCGGAATTTTTCACAATGAACGGACCCAATCCAACCCATTGGACCCTAAACTGACATTTTGGTGCATTTCGTACTATTTGGGTACATTCGGGAACGTTTGGTTGGCTTACGAACCTCGGTGGAAAACGGGCCGAACTAGTGCAAAAGTTCGTGCCACGAAGTCGCGTCTGAATTATTCGCAACGAACGTACCCTATCCACCCCATTTGTCCCTAAACTGATGGTTTGGTGCATTTCATACCATTTTGGGTGCATTCGGGACCATTTGGTTGTCTTACGAAACTCGGTGGAAAACGGGCCGAACTAGTGCAAAAGTTTGTGCCGCGAAGTCACGTCGGAATTTTTCACAACGAATGCGCCCGATCCAGCCCATTGGTCCGTAAAATGACGGTTTGGTGCGTTTTGTACCATTTGGAAGCTTTCGGAACCGTTTGGTTGCCTTACGTAACTCGGTGCAAAACGGGCCGAACTAGTGCAAATGTTTGAGCCACGAAGTTGTGTTAGAATTTTTCGCAACGAACGCACCCGATCCACCCCATTGGACCTTAAACTGATATTTTGGTGCATTTCATACCTTTTGGGCACATTCGGGACCGTTTCGTTGCCTTATGAAACTCGGTGGAAAACCGGCCGAACTAGTGCAAATGTTCGTGCCACAAAGTCGCGTCAGAATTTTTCACAACGACCGCACCCTATCCACCCCATTTGTCCCTAAATTGACGTTTTGGTGCGTTTCGTACCATTTGGGTGCATTCGGGACTGTTTGGTTGCCTTACGAAACTCGGTGGAAAACGGGCCGAACTAGTAAAAAATTTGTGCCACGAAGTCACGTCAGAATTTTTCGCAACGAACGCTCCCGATCCACCCCATTGGATACTAAACTAACGTTTTGGTGCATTTCGTTCCATTTGGGTGCATTCAGTACCGTTTGGTTGCCTTACGAAACTCAGTACAAAACAGGCCGAACCAGTGCAAAAGTTCGTGCCGCGAAGTCACGTCGGAATTTTTCACAGCGAATGCACCCCATCCAACGCATTGGACCCTTAAATGACGGTTTGGTGCATTTTGTACCATTTGGGTGCTTTCAGAACCATTTGGTTGCCTTACGAAACTCGGTGCAAAATGGGTCGAACTAGTGCAAATGTTTGAGCCACGAAGTTACATTAGAATTTTTCACAACTAACGCACCCGATCCACCCCATTGAACCCTAAACTGATGTTTTGGTGCGTTTCATATCATTTGGGTGCATTCGGGACCGTTTTGTTGCCTTACGAAACTCGGTGGAAAACGGGCCGAGCTAGTGCAAAAGTTCGAGCCACGAAGTCACGTCAGAATTTTTCGCAATGAACGCACCCGATCCAACCCATTGGACCCTGAACTAACGGTCTGGTGCGTTTTGTACCATTTGGGAGCATTCGGAACCGTTTGGTTGCCTTACGAAACTCAGTGAAAAACGGACCGAACTAGTGCAAATGTTTGAGCCATGAAGTTGCGTTAGATTTTTCACAACGAATGCACCCGATCCACCCCATTGGACCCTAAACTGACATATTGTTACATTTCTGACCATTTGGGCACATTCAGGACCGTTTGGTTTCCTTACGAAACTCGGTGGATAACGGGTCGAACTAGTGCAAATGTTCGTGCCACGAAGTCGCGTCAGATTTTTTCGCAACGAACGCACCCGATCCACCCCATTTCTCCCTAAACTGACGTTTTGGTGCGTTTCATACCATTAGGGTGCGTTCCGGACCATTTGGTTGCCTTACGAAACTCGGTGGAAAACGGGCCAAACTAGTGCAAAAGTTCGTGCCACGAAGTCACGTCAGAATTTTTCGCAACGAACGCTCCCGATCCAACCCATTGGATCCTAAACTAGCGTTTTGGTGCGTTTCGTTCCATTTGGGTGCATTCGGGACCGTTTGGTTGCCTAACGAAACTCGGTACAAAACGGGTCGAACCAGTGCAAAAGTTCGTGCTGCGAAGTCACGTCGGAATTTTTCACAATGAACAGACCCAATCCAACCCATTGGACCCTAAACTGACATTTTGGTGCATTTCGTACTATTTGGGTACATTCGGGAACGTTTGGTTGCCTTACGAACCTCGGTGGAAAACGGGCCGAACTAGTGCAAAAGTTCATGCCACGAAGTCGCGTCTGAATTATTCACAACGAACGCACCCTATCCACCCCATTTGTCCCTAAACTGATGGTTCGGTGCATTTCATACCATTTGGATGCATTCGGGACCGTTTGGTTGTCTTACGAAACTCGGTGGAAAACAGGCCGAACTAGTGCAAAAGTTTGTGCCGCGAAGTCACGTCGGAATTTTTCACAACGAATGCACCCGATCCAGCCCATTGGACCCTAAAATGACGGTTTGGTGCGTTTTGTACCATTTGGAAGCTTTCGGAACCGTTTGGTTGCCTTACGTAACTCGGTGCAAAACGGGCCGAACTAGTGCAAATGTTTGAGCCAACGAAGTTGTGTTAGAATTTTTCGCAACGAACGCACCCGATCCACCCCATTGGACCTTAAACTGACATTTTGGTGCATTTCATACCATTTGGGCACATTCGGGACCGTTTCGTTGCCTTATGAAACTCGGTGGAAAACGGGCCGAACTAGTGCAAATGTTCGTGCCACAAAGTCGCGTCAGAATTTTTCGCAACGACCGCACCCTATCCACCCCATTTGTCCCTAAACTAATTGTTTGGTGCATTTCATACCATTTGGGGGCATCTAGGACCATTTGGTTGTCTGACGAAACTCGTTGCAAAACGGGCCGAACTAGTGCAAAATTTAGAGCCACGAAGTCGCGTCGGCATTTTTTACAACGAACGCACCCGATCCACTCCATTGGACCCTAAACTGACGTTTTGGTGCGTTTGTACCATTTGGGTGCATTCGGAACTATTCGGTTGCCTTACGAAACTCGGTGGAAAACGGGCCGAACTAGTGCAAA